>NC_050471.1:12570982-12741306 GCF_013373865.1 Monomorium pharaonis
TGAGTGGATGAGTATCTTGATGAGTATCTAAAAAAGACGTTTGTGACATACCTGCTAGTCAACTTTCTCAGAAAGGACAACAACTGGGTAGAGCGCGTGGTAGAAGAGCTCGTCATACGCGTGGAAGAAGAGGAAGATTCCGTGAAGCTTATGAAACTCATGAGGTAATACATGAAACAACTATGCAGATTAATTAATGCATATATTCTGATCAATAACCTTTTATTGAAATGTAAACGGTTTCAGCTTCAGGTAATTCAAGAACTACCAAGCTGAGATCGTGGCACTCGACGAGCTCGCGGTGGTCGTGGCGCTCGACAAACTCGCAGAGGCGATGAAGAAAGGCGGATGATGTTAAACCAAGTAAATGTTATATAAAAAATATATGATAGAATTAAAAATAATATAAACATTTATAAATAAATTTTCGAAAATGTTTCAACAGCTTGCAAAAAGTGACAGGGTATCACCGGTACGCGATTTGGCACCATCGCCGATACGCGATGGAACACCATCGCCGCCACCAACAATATCACAGGAGGAATGGAACAAGTACGTGTGCAAACGCCACCTCTTGTTCAACCACGTAAGTGATTTTCATATAGAATAAAATTAATTTCAATGTCTTAAACTTGTCTAAAAATGATGAATTTTATTTTTTCTTCAAGTCCAAAACAGAAGAACGGTTAAGATATAATGAACAAAGAGAAGAAGGAAGAATATCCCGTTCGAAGAGGAAACGGAAAAATAAACATCGACGATTAGAAGCTGCAGGTAATAACAAATCAAATAGATATTGATGCAACTAGGGTAGATGATACAATTACTGTGTCCCTTAAGCTAGCAGCTATTGTTTTTGGCCTTTAAAAAAATTTAAGTTTTTTTTTATGTTTAAGTAAGTCTTATTTATAATTTAAAGTGTTTTCTCATAACTAAATTTTTTTGTAGTTTATTTACTGAATTTAATAAATATAAGTAAAAATATGTAAAAAAATCAGTTGTTTTGTAACCATGAATCCTATGTGCTTATTGGCTGCGGATAGCCGCGGGATTCAGGGTCCGGGCGGCGGGCTCGAATAAATGAGAAGGTGTGTTCGGTCTAATATTATGATTTATTAAGTAATAATAAACCTACGCTAATATGTACAATGCCCTAAGCTACTATTTACAATATGCGGCCTCGAGATGCGAGGTGTCCGTGTGTCGTGTGCTGGCGACTATGCCGCGGTATGCGCTCGTGTGCCTGCGCGTGATCGGTGGGGTGCCCTGATTGGCTGTGGCGGCGATGCGTGCGATCGGTGTCGGCGTAATGCCTCGGTTGGCTACGGCGGCGTGCACGCCGGTCGGTCGGCGCGGCGATTGGTGGCGGGTGCGGTATCGGCGGCAGCGGTGCGGTGGTACGCTGTGGCCCTAAGACCTGACGCTAGCGGCGCTGTGAATCGGCGCGGTCGTTGGCACGGTGCCCGGTATCAGCTGATCGATCGACGACGTTGTTGTCACCACGCGTGGTGACAAGTCGCGGAGCCGGTTCCTCCTAACTGCGGAGTCCCCGGATCGGAACGACGGCGACCGCTTAGTGCGCGGCCGAGAGCTCGGGTACGGATTGTGTCGGTGAGTTACCGCTCGGTACGCGGTCAGGAAGGCACTCACTGCGTGCCGGGAAGGATCAAGTGTTAGGTTACGGCGCTCAATGTGCGCGCTAGGAAGCCTGGTTCACTTCACCAGAAGGCTCGGTCTGCTCAGTGCGCGGACCGGGGAAGTTCTGCCTTCTGTCGCGAGTGGAGGGTTTATATATCCTCCACTCGGTGGTGAGGGAAATAGAGAAAAGCGGAGGGAGCGAGCGAGGTAGGGCTAACGGCCTTACCTCCGTTCTAGGAGTGAGGCCCGATTGCGCACATAAGCGATTGGATACAGTAGTATTTCCCGATTGGACACAGACCCGATTGGACATGGACCCGATTGGACACGAACTCAATTGGACACCGACCCGATTGCACACGGACCCGATTGCGCACCGACCCGTTTGCACACGGATTCGATTGCGCACCGACCCGTTTGCACACGGACCCGATTGCGCACCGACCCGATTGCACACGACCCGTTTGCACACCGTCCCGATCGGACACAGTCCCGATTGGACACGGACTCGATTGGACACAGATCCAATTGGACACGGACCCGATTGCACACGGACCTGATTGCACACCGACCCGATTGCACACGGACCCAATTGCGCACCGATCCGTTTGCACACGGACCCGATTGCACACCGACCCGATTGCGCACCGACCCGTTTACACACAAACCCGATTGCACACGATACGATTCCGCATCGCAGAATAATGCAAAAACAACCTGGATAGCACAGAACATTTAGAATAAATTTTTATAAATATTTTACGAATTTATTTTTAAAAAACATTTTTTAAATTATATAATCGTTTTCATAAATTATTTAGAAATTATTATTAACAATATATAAAATATATTTTTAAAATGTACTAAAAAATATTCATGATATTGTTACGTCCAGCCTTGTAGGATTTAATTCTTTTATTTCGAGAGAAAGATATTTCGGGAAGAATGCTTAAGGCAGGGAAGGACATAACGAGACTTACCATTTCCGAAGGCACGCAAGAGAGAGGGTAGGTGCCTCGGGTCAAACGTACTGTTTGTGACTCAAAAATGCAGGTCAACGTGCCAATAAGGCCCGCTATAACCCGTTTCAAGTCGTACGTCCGTCGGTCCAAGTTTTGAGTCAACGAATTGAATCGCTTTAACTCGGGATCGGACCTGGTGCTATCCTTGTTCGGAATGAGGGGAGGTCGTTGAAATTAAATGCACAAATGAATTACTTAAATCTAACAAACATTTATTTTAACATTATATTTACAAAGCTGTAGTCGTTGTATCTTTGACATGAGTTTAATTTTAAAAGTAAGTGTATACATGTGTGTATACATATATATATATATATATATATATATATATATATATATATATACACATTTTATTATATACATATTCCATTTCTCTCCGAATCACTTTTTTTTAATTAAACAAACAGCAACTCTAATGTAATATACATATATATGTATATATATATATATATATATATATATATATAACATTAGAGTTGCTGTTTGTTTAATTAAAAAAAAGTGATTTGGAGAGAAATGGAACAGATGATTCTTGTCATGTTTTTGAAATAATCTATTACTCTTTTTTTATTGTGTGAGCTCCTCTAGAATAACGGTGGATCGGGGGAAGAAGTTATAAAAAAAATCGGTAGGAACGGCGAAAGGATCATAGTAATGGGGAGTGAAGACTGGGATGGGATCTGAGGGAGCAAGTGCGGGAAGGATATCTAATAGAATTTCCGGATCTATTGCGTCCGGGTTAATTGCGAAATCGCGGTAATTTTGTAATGAGGGGTCTATTTTTAACGGAAATTGTTCTAAAAGCTCAATTAACGATGTTTGAGTTCCGTCATAGTGATAAAAGCGGGGCCGGGGTGAGACTCGATCTAATTTGTCCACTATTTCTATGGATGGTGCAGGAGAAGGTGGAGATGGAATGTTTTCAGATTCTGGGGAACTAATCGGAGAATAAATAGGAGAGGGCGGAGGAGACGGGATATTTTGAGGATCACGCAGGGGTTCCTCAAGGTTATGGGATGTTGACTGGATATCCTGAGGATCACTCGAGGGTTCCTCAGGGTTGTGGTGTAATGACGGGATATCCTGAGGATCGCACGAAGGTAGGTTGGGGCAGGGTGTCCTTCCGGATGGCACAGATGTTCACCGAGCACAGTTGCTTCGGTAATTTCCTGTGCCGAATCCGGAAGGAGAACATGGCTCGCTGCTGGCACTGCGAGAACGAGGAGGTGGACACTGCGCTCCACACGCTGGCCACGTGCCCGGCGTGGGAGAGAGAGCGCGGTGTCCTGAGGGCTAATCTACGGCCCGGCGAGGACTTGTCCCTTGGCACGCTGGTACGAGCGATGCTGAGGAACGAGTCTACGTGGGAGGTGGTCTTCTCTTTCTGCGAGACAGTAATGTCGCCGAAGGAGGAGGCCGAGAGGGTGAGGAGGGGGGAGGGCGGTTTCCGCGAATCCCCCCTTCCGGACCTGGGAGATGCCGGCGCGAGGGATGCACCCTCTCGCCGCCGGCGACGCCGTTAGACGCAATGGGCGGGGACCGCGACCGGGTATTAATGCCCCCGCCCCCCCGGCCGCCGCCAAGACGACCCCACTCGGGTATCCGGCGGATCGGGGGAGGGGGGGCAATCGTGGACGTCCCCCGGACGACGGGAACGGGGGAGGAGTGGCGGGCGCGTCGGCCTCGAGCTAAACGCGAGGTCGGCGGACGAACGGAGAGGGCGGTCCGGGGGGGACCGGGGGAGTGGGCTGATAAACACGGCTCTTTCCCTTCCCCCCTCCCTGGACCGCTGTAACAACATATACCTGCTGGGGGGGACACGGCCCAACCAAATTGGGCGCGGAGTCTCCCCCCCTTACTAAAATGTCGCGGGTCGCTGGGGGGGTCGACTGGCCGGGGCGATGTTCGCCCCCCGCCCTCGACTCTCCCAGCGCGAGAGAAAAGGGAGGGACCGAACACCCGTCCCCCGTCTCTACCCCCCCCCCCTACACGCATTGTGGACGGGGGGGAGAGAGGAGAAGTGGCAACCGGGGAAGACCTGAGATAACAGTCTCCCCTCGCCGCCCTCCAATTGATGGCCAGGTCCATAATGGATGGTCGAGGGAGCGGCACATCCGTCCCGCTCACCTGACAAGACGCGCGCGCCATTGGCGCGTCGGCGCGGGGGGCCCACCGGCAGTAATGCTGGAAGCGATCCCCGGTGGGTTCCCGATATCGCGCGGCCAAGGCTATCCGAGGTGGGTTTAGTGGGTAGTACGGGTATTGCATGCGGTCGGGAAGGATTAGCCTTCCCGATCGTAAACCCGTGAGTCCCACACAACCCCCGCCCGAATAACACTCGTGGCGGGGGCATGCGTAAATGCATTCCCACCTCGTTAAAAAAAAAGGGGAGGGGATCGCACGAAGGTTCCTCAGGGTTGTGGTGTAATGACGGGAATTCTAGAGGATCACACAGGGGTTCCTCAAGTTGGTAAGGTGCTGATATGGTTCCCAAGGAATCCAGGAATTCTGAGTAGGCAGTGTCAAGTGTTTCGCGAGCCCGCCTGATTTTTTCGGCTCTCCTACGCTGGGACCGTCTTACATTCCAGCGATTTCTCTTGTGGAAAAACTGATTTTTCACTGCAATATATACGTATATTCTAATTGTATTTAACGAAAGGAAACTACCCAAAAATAAAAGTTGAATGGTTGAGACTTACTACTTGTTGAGACGGTTCTGGCTGAGGGTGAAATTCCTGGCTTCAGGATTTACGGACGGCTCTCTGCTGGCTGCAGCAAGTCAAGCTCAAGGCTGGAGAGTGCCCAAGTGCACTCACTTCACCTTCCGTTCGGTAATGTTCGGAATTGAAATGGTCAACACTTAATGTTTGGGACTGAATGTTCAACGGAACTCGATGCAAATACAACACAAACTCCGACCCGTAGGTATAATCTGAATTTCTGACTTGTAGCGCACACTGGTTTTCCGGTATAAGGTAAAAGCAGAAGAGCTGCTCGCGGTCTTTGGGATCGCGATTATATAGGAAGTTTTCCGAAAGGAAGGGTTGGGGTGTAGGCGGTTTCATTTTTGGATTGGTAGGCCCTTCCAAAGCCACCAAATTTGGAGCTTGGCTATTGAAAAATTCATTTAGGTTACTTGTTGCTTAGATGACCAATCGCTGGCTCATCTTTCCTGGTCTCCGCCCGAATTATTTTTGAGTACAGAAGTGGGAGGTTTACAATTTTCATTTTCTTATCTAAGGGACAGACGACAAAAAAAAGGAATTTATTATATTTGTCTGTAAACTATTTGTAGAAAGTTGCGCCTTCTTGTTATTTCAACCCAAACCGCGTTTTTGCTTAAGTAATAAATTTTACAGTTCCGGAAATTCTTTGTCTGATATATTTCATATATTTTTCTTTTCAAGTTTCGATATTTCCTTTTTTTTTGTCTTTACTTAGGTACCGATGTAAGGCATTGTTGAGCACGGTCCGGTTATAAAAATAGTTGTTACGATATTTCTTATTCTAAATTCAACATTCCTTTAGACTTTAGAAAGAATTGAATCATATCTGACGGTCGGTTTTAGAAATTATTTATGGGTGAAAACTAGAGTCCTCGTTTGATTGCTGTACTTTTGATTTATTCATTTATTGTTCTTTAGAAATAAAATTTTAAATTATCGCTATATCTCACAAACTTGTGACAATAGAGCGATCCTATGCAAACATTCTTGTTTGCAACAAAACTATTTTTAGCCGTCAGAATATGATTTCTCTTATTTATCTATTTTTCTTAGAAGGGTCAGCGATAGGGAAAAACGTTAAGTCCGCTGGACGTAACAGTATATAAGCTCGAAATATTCTTGTATTTTTGTATAATAGCATAAATATTTATTTTTAATATTTTCATAAATATTTATCATAATTATTTTATTGGCAAACTCAGACATAAAAATACGTACAAAATATTTATTATAATATTTTTCTTATACATATTTTATAGTGGCAAACCTATGTGTTGCAGAAAACGCTTTGTGCACACACACACACACACACACACACACACGGGGTGGGGGGTGCAAGGAGGGCTTCGCCCCCTTCCCGCACTTACCCCGTCTAAGTCGCTAACCCATGTACTATCTGAAATGCGGAATCGTATCGTGCGCAATCGGGTCCGTGTGCAATCGGGTCGGTGCGCAATCGGGTCGTGTGCAATCGGGTTCGTGTCCAATCGGGTCGTGTCCAATCGGGTCTGTGTTCAATCGAGTCCGTGTCCAATCGGGACTGTGTCCGATCGGGACGGTATGCAATCGAGACTGTGTCCAATCAAGTCCGTGTCCAATCGGGTCTGTGTCCAATCGAATCTGTGTGCAATCGGGTCGGTGCGCAATCGGGTCCGTGTGCAAACGGGTCGGTGCGCAATCGGGTCGTGTGCAATCGAGTCGGTGCGCAATCGCTTTCGTGTGCAAACGGGTCGGTGCGCAATCGGATTCGTGTGCAATCGGGTCGGTGTGCAATCGGGTTCGTGTGCAATCGGGTTTGTATTCAATTGAGTCCGTGTCCAATCGGGTTTGTGTCCAATCGGGAAATACTACTGTGTCCAATCGTTTATGTGCGCAATCGGGACAGTCCCCCGTTCTAGCGATAGCGGCTCGTTACAGTTTATAATTGAATGTAACAGACGGTATTTGAAAACAGATAAAAAATTTTTTTTAAGTATAACATATTATCATGTATAATCCTTAGCCGTATGTTACCTACTTTTCCTTAACGTTTTTGCTAAGCATTGCAAATAAATCTCATAAAATTTATGTAAAGAATTTCAGTTATATCTGTTTACATTTACAGCATAATACTAAATAGTATCCTACTTTTAGTTTAAAAATATTAATTGTTGTGAGCGAGGCACTCGCAACCGATAGTAAAATTAAATATAGTATAAGAATGGATAAAATAATAATATAAAAACTGAATTAAAAAGGATATTATAAGAGTTCGCCGAGGAAGGCTCGTTATCGCGAGGTGTCAAGTGACACATGTCTCGTGCGCTGCCGGCCGGCTATCGCACCGGGCATCGCATGGAATTTAGCGAAGTTCAGCTTAACAACGATCATACCACCGGAAATGCATATTTGCGTTTTGGCAATTGTTGCTAAGCTCGCGAATATTTCCCGCGCGCCGGATGCGCGCGGTTATGACCATATATGGTCATGCGGAGGGCCCATTGCCCCTCTGCTTAAAATGACAGATTATGATAGAAAATTTTAGTTATCGTTTCCAATGCTGATTTTGAATCACATATTTTGTATTACACTTGCGAAGTTTTACATAGACCGAGTTGTATCTTATGTTATCATATCTATTATGCATGATCTTTCTTAACTAATCTTCCCCATTTTATATACTTTATAACATGTAATAATAATAAAAGTTTTTTTCTATAAAAACTTAATAAGAATATGTTATGATAAAACAAAAGTTCTTATCATAAATGACATTATTGATATTAATAAAAGCATGTATGTATGTGACTGTTATGAATTCTGTCGGATTAATGAACTCAGAGGGGGGAGGGGTACAGTCATGAGGCAACCGTAATCGGTACGAACTCAAATAGAGAGAAAGAGTCGGAGGGACTTTATTACGGACGCCTAACGTTACACGAGAACGCAAGCGTCACGCGATGACGCAGGTTCAATGACAATAAAACGCAGGCTTAAGGAGCGAGTTAATCCGCCGTCAAAATTTGTGAGCAGAGCCGAGGAGCAGGGGAGGTAGCGTCTTCTCCTTATCTTCCGCCGAGCTGGCACCCTCGGGTTTCACGAGCAGAACTTCGAATCTACGCGTCGGTACTTATCCGTGATCTCCGATACCTCCGTCGACACCGTTCAAGCGAGGCTGCCGACGTCCGGTCGGAATAAGGGAGTGTTGACCGGCGACCGTGGGTCGTGCTGCCGTCCGCGTCGTTTACGAGGGGGCCTTCTTTCGTTTGCTGAAGCGACGCCGTCGTCTTTTGAAGATGACCTCCTTCCGTCCGCCGTTGGCGAATACAGTTGTTGTCTTAAATGTGACGCTCACGTCGCTCGCCGACGTCGCGCTCGTCAGCCGCAGGTCGACACCCTGCTGCGAGGGTATCGAGCACGGCGAAAACTCAGGTGCCCGAAGGCGTCGGCCCGAAGGCGAAACCAGGTTAACCGAATCCCCTCGTGGGTCGCGACAACTTTGCGCGAAACTATACAATGCAAGCACTGCCTCACGGTCGAGAAACGTATTCAATCCGAAACCTTTGTTTCGGCGAGTGCAACCGCGATCATCCGAAAGGTACAGAGGCACGATCCAAACTGAAGGCGCGTGCAAGAAAAGTCGCGAGAAAAACGTCACGACTGATAGCAGCCAATCCGGGGAACGCGACGCGCCTCGTACTCCCTCTCCCGTCCTTCCTCTCTCAGACAAAGGCCCGCGACAGCCGACCACCGCACTTTCTCGACTCTCTACCTCCTTAGCCCATTTCCCGAATATTTCCGGCCGCCTTCGCCAACAAGGTTGGCGAATGCTCAACTTCGGGGTCTACCGGTAACACACAAAGCTTGGCTGTTCGAGATTAGAACAGTTTCAATAGAATTTTAACTTTTTTTTTTGCTCTGTTTTATCCGCGAGTACTGAAAGCTGCTGACAGCCATCGCGCTCATTGTAGTTCATTTATTCGGTGCACCTAGTCGCACGGCGCTGTCCCTAGCTCATCACGCGCGCGTCTTTCGTTTTCTTGCATCGTGGTAACTATGCAAATAAACATGCCCAAAAAAGGGCACGTCAAAATCAATGCCCAAATAAGTCTCGAGATCTGTTCTTTTTTCGTCTCCGTGATCGTAATTGTTTTACGACGCAAAATTAGTCAGTCTCTCGCAGCCCGGCACCGACATTAGATCGTCCCGCAGATCTCTCACGTCATCCGCCCATCCTAGCTGCGGAGATTCACTTCTGTTCCATCCCTAATTCGCCAACTTATGTCAATTAATTCTTAAGTTCAAGTATTTGTGTGAATGTGTGAGTGCGTCACGTCAATGCGCGGGTGGCCGTATCTTTGCCGCGAACGTTCTCTGTTTCGTGCACAAGATCTCCGTCAGATCGCGCGCAAGATTTCCGGATTCGCGAGAGTTTCGATCTAGATGCTCTTCAAGATTTCCGCGTCGATTACAGGCAGCGTAATATCGGGACATGTCAAGATCTCCGTAAGATTGTAAAAGATACGGTTCGCCCCTTGCTCCGAACGTCCGTTTTTAAAATAAATAATTAAAGTGTGAGTGACACCACGCCGCCTTTTTCTTCCCATCACCCCCTGTGAACCTACCGCATTCCTCATCACTCGCTTCGCGTCTCTATCGGGACGGATCCCGGCATTCTCTCCGTGCGATCGCGTTTACCCTACGCACAAACATTGGCGATGGGTCTTTTATACGTGGAGCTGGCAGTGCGGAGCGTCACGACTCGAACCAGACCGTCTGCACCTTTATGTAGTTTTATCACTATTCCCAGCGGTCATTTGGCCGGGGGGTAACGTTCGTCTGCCAGAAGGATCAAGAAACCCTCCTTAATACATGTTGACGGATGGTACCACTTAGAGATTGCTTGGTACCGCTGGAGGCACTCCGAGGACCACTTTTTCTAGAAATGATCCACCTTTTGCCTAAGCAATTGCCATCTAGTGAGTCTTGCCAAAGGGACATCCGCCAGATTAAGCTCCGGTAGTACCGTGGAGGGCTCGCCGATAAGAAAATGGCCGGGGGTCAATGCGGAAGGGTCGTCTGGATCGTCCGATAACGGGCAAAGGGGGCGGGAGTTTATGATCGCCTCTATCTGGATCACCGTCGTGGACAATTCTTCATAGGTGAGACTAGTATCCCCTAGAACCCTCGATAGGTGAAACTTTATCGATTTCACGGCCGCTTCCCACTTTCTGCCAAAATGAGGTGCGGAGGGAGGGTTGAAAAGCCATCGCGTTCCATCGTTTGCAATGAGACGAGCAAGTTCTTGGAGATCTTTTGAAGAAGAAGAAATTCGTAACTCCGCGTCGGCTCCCACAAAATTTGTACCACAGTCGCTTCGTAATAAGTTGCTGTATACAGCGGAGGGCGAGGAACGGAGCGCAGGCAAGCCAATAAGTGACCGTGGTGAGGTGGTGAATAGTAGGTTTTTGTTCCGAATCCGGCCAGACAATGCGCTGAAACCTCCAGTCGTCTTGATGAACCGCGATTTGTCGGAACATTTTGATAATATCGGTAGAGAAAATATAACGACAAGAACGAATCCATAATAGTACATCCGCGACGTCCGATTGTAGCTTAGGTCCAGCGTGTAGAAGGTCGTTCAAGGATACCCCGGAATCCGTACGACTGGACGCGTTAAAGACAACTCTCAATTTCGTAGAGCTGCTATGCCTTTTCAGGACGCCGTGGTCTGGCAAGTAATAATACGGGGAGGAATCAACTTCACCAGTTCTTACTGCGGTCATGTGTCTCATTTGAAGATATTGTTGCATAAAATCTTCATAAAGTCGTTTGTATTATTCTGCGTAGGCGGAAAATCGTTGAATCAACTTATCCAGCCATCGAAGGGCTATCATCCGCGAGTTTCCCAATCTAGCGGGATTCGATTTAAAGGGAAAGCGAACAATGTAACAACTGGTGGGGTCACGGGAGTGGGTGGACGCGAAGTGCCGCTCGCATTCCTCTTCGGCCGGATCAAGGATGGCCCGATCACTCGCGGGGGGCTCCTCCTGTATCCAAAATTTCATTAATAAATCCTGCAACGAGGGATCGGAACAACAATGAAACCCCGAGGCGGGGCAGGTAGCCTCGATTGCCGGGACTGGCCCGGACAAGACCCAGCCGAATATAGTGAGTTGAGCTATAGGCTCTAGCTCTCCTCCGCAGACCAGACCCTCTCTGATCACAACACCGTAACAGTTCGCCCCAATTATAATATCAATAGTACCGGCGCGATAGTACTCCGAATCGGCAAGTTGTAGACCACGTAGATGCGGCCATGGTCGAGGGGTGAAGTCGACGGACGGCAATCTGCCGGTTAAACGCAGCAAAACATATGCTTTGATCGAACACGTCGATTCAGTTTTATGGATGGAATGAAGTCGAATCAGCACGGCGCCACGCGTTTTTTCTGAGTAAGTGCCACCGATGCCGACCAACGGAATCGCGGCCGAAAGGCGTGGTAAGCGCAGGCGACTGACTATTTCCTCGGAAACAAATGACAATTCCGAGCCTTGGTCAATATGGAGTTGGACAATATAAGCTGAACAATTAGTATGCTTAATAATGGCACGGCTAGTCGCGAGAACAGTAGAATTACGTGGGGCGGGTTGATCAATCATTTGCTGCCCGGCGACAGCCGGCAGTCAATTGGAAGAAACAGGTACTTCTCTTTCATTCTGCGCGGGTGCCTTGCTCTCCGCGGGAGTGACGGTGGTCGCAGGGGGAGACGTCTTTTCCGGCGTAGAATGCAATAAAGTATGATATCTTTTGCCACAACGTCTGCATCTCCTCGAGCTCCGGCACTGTTGTACAGCATGTTGCCCCAAACAATTAAAGCATCTCCGGTATTTAATGACAACGTCCTTTCGTTTTGGTAGGGTCTTGACTTGAAAGACACGACAAACGGCCAGGTAATGAAACGACTCGCACAACGGGCATTTCAATTTGCGGTCAGTCGACGACGCGGCAGAAGCCGCAGCGTGAGAGAAGGAGGCGACTCTCGACTTCTGACCCGATCCCTTCTTAACCGGCGCTGTCGGTGGGTGCATGGAAAGATTCTGCATCGCTATCGACCGTCCCGCCAAGAAATCCTGAAACTGGGCGAAGGTTGGAAGGGAGGCCGAAGATCCGAATTGAAGCTCCCAGGCTTCGCGAGATTCCGCATCTAATAATTTCACTAACAAGGGAACGGACAGAACTGTCCCTCACCGATTTTAATGAGCTTCGGATATGTTGTAGAACATAAGAAAATATTAGACCCATATTTTTTTTTATCTGCGTATCTCGACATTTAGGGGTTGAAACCACCCCTCGAAAATAACGCATTTTTTTGTTTTTTGCGAATATCTTTGAAAATATAAGGTTTATAAAAAAATGTTCTATACGAAAGTTTTATGGCATTTTATACTCTTTACAACAGTATATTTATATTTTTTAAAAATATCAAATTTTTTAATTTATCCCACCCTCCACCCCTTTTTTTCAACATTTTAAAAATTTGGTAAAGACAAAAATTAAAGAGCATTAAAAGCCGAATCCACCCATATATAATAACATATGGGTTCCATCATTCTCAATTATTAGCAAAACGAAACAGTAATCTCGCACTATAGGTGCCGCGCTAGAAGTAGTGTTGCGTTATTTCTTTAGTCGCGTCACACTCAATAACTGCCTCTTCTGCGTATATTTTTATATTAAAACATAAAAATGGATTAATCTTAATTATATAATACGCAACGTATTACACGATATAAAGCATAAATGCATATATATAACAAAAGTAGCATATATATACGTATGTGCCTACGTACATTTTCATTGTTACAAATGCGAATATAAATTAATATGAAGCAAAATATTTTTTAACATTTAAAACTGCAAATACAATATAACAAAATATATAATATCAAGAGAAAAATATAAAACATAAACTGCAATAACTATTTGCATAATTATATTATTTACACTATATGCACGTAGCACGCTCTGATAATAAAGATAATATAAGTATATAAGTATATAATTTAATTTAATTTGAAGTTTGAAAATACATTTATACGAATGTATATATACATTTTGCATGCGACACAGACAAATAACTTTAATATCAGTGTTGATAAAGGGACCGGTTGTTTTCGCGCAAGCGCATCACGTGAGGCTTCAATAAAATATCCATTAGTAATAGGAAGGAGATCTTTGATTGTACATCTTTCATTCATGCTTTATATCGTGTAATACGTTGCGTATTATATAATTAAGATTAATCCATTTTTATGTTTTAATATAAAAATATACGCAGAAGAGGCAGTTATTGAGTGTGACGTGACTAAAGAAATAACGCAACACTACTTCTAGCGCGGCACCTATAGTGCGAGATTACTGTTTCGTTTTGCTAATAATTGAGAATGATGGAACCCATATGTTATTATATATGGGTGGATTCGGCTTTTAATGCTCTTTAATTTTTGTCGTTACAAAATTTTTTAAATGTTGAAAAAAAGGGGTGGGGGGTGGGATAAATTAAAAAATTTGAAATTTTTAAAAAATATAAATATACTATTGTAAAGAGTATAAAATACCATAAAACTTTTGTATAAAACATTTTTTCATAAACCTTATATTTTCAAAGATATTCGCAAAAAACGAAAAAATGCGTTTTTTTCGAGGGGTGGTTTTAACCCCTAAACGTCGAGATACGCAGATAAAAAAAAATATGGGTCTAATATTT
Source organism: Monomorium pharaonis (assembly GCF_013373865.1). NCBI lineage: Eukaryota > Metazoa > Arthropoda > Insecta > Hymenoptera > Formicidae > Monomorium > Monomorium pharaonis. The sequence goes on from NC_050471.1 coordinate 12,585,118, forward strand.
TCTTATGTTCTACAACATATCCAAAGCTCATTAAAATCGGTGAGGGACAGTTCTGTCCGTTCCCTTGTAAGATGTGAAGCAGCAGGGTATCGCGAGATTCCGCCTCTGACGAGGGCGTCACCGAAGGCGTGCAATGCACCAAAAGTTTCCGAGATGACGGCTAGGAATGCATTAATATCTTTCGCGGACTTAGATCTAATCGGCTTCAGATTCGTTAGCCGGTCAAGATGCGCGCTCACAAGAGACCGCTTATTCTCGAATCGAGCCATTAGCGTGTCCCATGCGATAGGAAAATTGTCACCCGAGACGGTTAAATTGATTACGAATTTCAGCGCTTCGCCCAACAGGGAAGTTTTTAAGTAATGCATTTTCTCCACGTCCGACAACTCGGCATTATTTCGGATACGCGAAGTGAATAGGTCTCGAAAGGAACTTCATTCCTGTAAATGGCCCGAAAAGTTTGGCAATGATATTTTAGGGAGTGCACCGAGCCGGTGGATAACTAGCGGGTTGTTAGCGACCGAGGCGCCGGAACGCTCGCTCGGGACCGATCCGTCCACGTCGCCGCGCTTAGCTAATAATCTGGATCGAGCCTCAATGTAAAATTTTCGACAGCGGTCCAACATGCGTGTTTTGATATACAGATGCTCGTAGAAACCAGCGATCGTCGAACCCGCGCGGCAGAAATCCACATGATCATCCTGAAATTTCTCCCAACTCTGCTCAAGAAGTTCTAATCGAGTGCTAATAGACTGACGGATCACCGAAGACGCGATATCATCGTAATCAATTTCCAACGTATTCTCAATAAATTTGAAGCGAGTCTGCTGAAGAAAGAACGTCGAAATCCGACATAATTACTTCTGGTTCGCCCCCTACGCAGATTCGGTTTGAAGGACCAAAAATTATGTTATGAATTCTGTCGGATTAATGAACTCAGAGGGGGGAGGGGTACAGTCAAGAGGCAACCGTAATCAGTACGAACTCAAATAGAGAGAAAGAGTCGGAAGGACTTTATTACGGACACCTAACGTTACACGACAATGCAAGCGTCACGCGAAGACGCAGGTTCAATGACAATAAAACGCAGGCTTAAGGAGCGAGTTAATCCGCCGTCGAAATTCGTGAGCAGAGCAGGGGAGGTAGCGTCTTCTTTTTATCCTCCGCCGAGCTGGCACCCTCGGGTTCCACGAGCAGGACTTCGAATTTACGTGTCGGTACTTATCCGTGATCTCCGATACCTTCGTTGACACCGTTCAGGCGAGGCTGCCGACGTCCCGTCGGAATAAGGGAGTGCTGACCGGTGACCGTGGGTCGTGCTGCCATCCGCGTCGTTCACGAGGGGGCCCCCTTTCGTGTGCCGAAGCGACGCCGTCGTCCTTTGAAGATGACCTCTTTCCGTCCGCCGTTGGCAAATACAGTCGTTGTCTTAAATGTGACGCGCACGTCGCTCGCCGACGTCGCGCTTGTCAGCCGCAGTTTGACACCCTGCTGCGAGGGTATTGAGCACGGCGAAAACCCAGGTGCCTGAAGGCGTTGGTCCAAAGGCGAAACCAGGTGCCCGAAGGTGACGGCTCGAAGGCGAAACCAGATGACCGAAGGCGTCGGCCCGAAGGCGAAACCAGATGCCCGAAGGCAAAACCAGGTTAACCCCTTGTGGGTCGCGACAACCTCGCGCAAAACTATACAATGCAAGCACTGCCTCACGATCGAGAAACGTATTCAATCCGAAACCTTTGTTTCGGCGAGTGCGACCGCGATCATCGGAAAGGTACAGCGGCACGATCCAAACTGAAGGCGCGTACAAGAAAAGTCGCGAGAAAAACGTCACGACTGATAGCAGCCAATCCGGAGAACGCGACGCGCCTCGTACCCCCTCTCCCGTCCTTCCTCTCTCAGACGAAGGCCCGCGACAGCCGACCACCACTCTTTCTCGACTCTCTACCTCCTTAGCCCATTTCCCGAACAGTGACTATGGTATTTTATCTGTGTGTATATGCGACTCTATGGTATTCTGTCTAAGTACGTATATAATTCTATGTGTAAACCTATCTACGTGTAGGTGCAGTTCAGTGATATTCTATCTACGTGTGCATGCATGTCTATCGTATTCTATCTACGTGGGCATGTAACCCAATGGTATTCTATTTATGTGCGTATGTATTGTATATACAAATGTATGCGACTCTATGGTATTTTATCTGTGTGTATATGCGATTCTATGATGTTCTATCTGTGTATATAATACCGTTTAAACCTATCTACATGTGTATGTAGTTCAATGATATCCTATCTATATGTGTATGCACCTCTATCATATTCTATCTGCGTCGGCATGTAACTTAATGGCATTCTATCTACGTGGACATGTAACTCAATGATATTTTATCTACGCGCATACGTAATTGTATATACAAATGTATGCGACTCTATAGTATTTTATCCGTGTGTATATGCGATTCTATTGTATTCTATTTATGTATATAATTTATTTTATGTTACGAGCCGTTCCTCCGCCACCGATAAGGCATATAGATACGAGGCCGTTACCCTCCTACCTCGTGTAGTCCCCTCCGCTTATCTCTGTCTTCCCGCACATCTCCGCTTCTCTTGTCACCTAACGGGGGCTATAAAAGCCCTCCGCTGGTGATAAGAAAGCAGATCTCTCCGGTCTAGCGTACTGAGCCGACCGATCCATCTCAGCGTACTGAACTGAGACTCCTAGTGCACGCACTGAGTACCGACTTAACCTCGCACCCGGTTTCCTTTGCTAGCGCGCACTGAGCGCTTCCTTGCGCCACGCAGTGAGTGGCAGACCACCGCCCCGCTCGTTATCCGGATCCCGATACGCGCACTGAGCTACCGATCCCGACCGCACACGGGGACCCCGCACTGAGGAGAAACCGCCGACGCGGAGGATCATCCACGCGGGATGATTCTCGCCGACAACAACAGCTGATCGCCGTGGCTGTCAAGCCGAGCTCCGCGCCGCATCGCGCAGTCGTGCACCGCCGCGACCAATCATAGCGCCGCATCGACCGACTCGGCGAATGGAAGCACCGCACCGCACCGCGCAGCCGCGACCGTAACACCGCAGCCAATCCGACTACCGCCGCGACCGATACGAGCGCCGCCTCGCACCGCAGCACCGAAATTATACCGCCACGAGCGCCGTAGTCGTCAAGACTGGCCGCTACCGCCGATCGACGCACCGACCGACCGATACACGGGCCGTACGCCCGCCACAGCCAATCCGGCACCGAAACTCTACGCGCACATGCGCACCGCGACACACATCGCCACAACGAATCACCCGCGCCTCGCATAGCGAGATCTTAGATATAAGTTGTATATAGTAGAATAGGGACTCTGTAAATATTAGATAGCATTACTGAATAAATCATAGTTGTTAATCGCATATCGCTTGCCTCCGTCATTCACTTGACCAGCTCACCGTTTGAACCCTGAATTGCCCGCGACTATCCGTAGCCAATAATATTCGAAAATTCACATTTTTACAACTATGTAAGTTACAACTATGTAAGTAGTTATTCTATGCAGGTTCTACGCTCGGGTGCTGGAAGGGTACCGCGGGGGGAAGGCAAATCAAATGGGTAATGAGGGGGGAAAAGGAGTGGGGGGCCGTATAGAAATTTTGACGAGAAATTTGTACGCGGTGGCAACCGGGTGCTCCAAGGGGGATCGAAGGGGGAATGTAAATCAGGGGAAAAACGAGGGGGGTATAGGAGAGGGGGATTTTGTGCCGGGTGAAAAGGGTGTCTGCTGGTGAAACTATACGGTTTGAGGTGCACGGGGGTACGGTTTCAGGCGCATACAGGAAGCGCTTTTGCTGGTGAAACCGTACGATTTGAGGCGCGCACAGGAAGCGCTTTTGCTGGTGAAACCGTACGGTTGGAGGCGTACGGGGAAATTCATGGGGAACGCGATGAGACGAGTTATTGCGCGCTTTTTAGTTTTTTGGCGCTTTTACTCGCGCCGTCGTTTTGTAATTGGTCGTTCTATCGACTTCCCCGCGGCGTGAATTATTTTTTATATTTGTGCGTATACGTATAATAGTTAAGCGCATAAACATAGAGCGATCTATTTTTTTCGACGATGCGTAAGCCGAGCAGAAAGACGCTTCCTACGAGATACCGTACGGATTCAGGCGCGGCGAGCGGTTCATCTTGTCGTCGCCGTCCGTTTTGCGCCTTTACTCGGCAAATTCTAATTGGTCGAGCCCGTCGAGGCGCACGGGGAAATCCATGGGGAAACGTCTTTTGTGCGTGTTCGTATACGTATAATAAATAAGCATATAGAGCGATCTATTTTTCGACGATGCGTAAGCACAGCGAAAAAATGCTTTTGACGAGAGACCGTACGGATTCAGGCGCGACGAGCGATTTATCTCGCTGTTTTTCCTTTTGCGCCTTTACTCGGCAAATTATAATTGGTCGAGCCCGTGACCTATCTTTCTCGGAATGTGCGCAATATAGTTTTGTCATTTAATAATAATATTTCTATCGATCAGCATTTTCGTTTTAATCGAGTATATAAGAGCGCGTCGTTAGACGTTGTGTCGTAAAAGAATCTATCCAGCGTGCGATGGTGAACGGAACGTTTTTCTGCATTTCATTTTTTGTTGCATGGAGAAACGATTTTCGGTGGAAATTGAAAACGAGGAGGTTCTTTATTGCGACGAGTCAATGTCATCTACCTCAACCGCAAGCGAGGAGCGTAATCGTTGGCTCGTGAAGAAGGAGGATAAGCGATGGAATTTGGGGACATATCATCTAAGAAGAGAGATTGAAAATGTATTTGCGCGAGAGGACTTGTGGATAAAGATGATAATGGCCGTGAGTGATCGTGGAAGGGAATATCTGTTTAGTATACCAACGAGTTTTCGTTACAAGACGCTTATTTCATCACGGATCGGATCGATCCTATATATATCGAAGCGAGCAGGCGTGTCAACGGGTGGAATTTAAAGTACCGATAACGAGGGTTCTACTATGTGGATCTCTAGATAAGAATCATGAGTGATATTGTTGAAAATATGTCTACCGACGCGGTAGTCGATTTGTCTTGGTTGAACACACTTGTCGAGAACGCAGGCGATGTCGACGAGGAGGTCGATCGCTTGTGGGTGGACGATCTTTTTACAAACGCGGCCAATATCGTTGACGAGGAGAGTTATCTGTCGTGGGAGCGTCAATGCGAGGGATGTTCTAGCGCGTTGAGAGAGAAATGTCAACGTCGTCCCGTGAAAACTGGAAGGGTAAATTCTCTCGTGTCTCGTATTTTGAGTTTAGAGAGAATAAGGAACGAGTTACGATATCGTTTTGCCTGTGTTGGTGCTGGCCTTGGCGAGAGATCAGGATTGATTTGGTCAGAAATTGAGACCGCTTTTGATAAACGTGTGTTAACGGGCGCAGTGATTAATTCACGTTATATCGAACCAAGTGAATTTCTAATGGACTCGAGAGACATGGTGATTGAGAAGGTGCACGAACAGTTGGATAGATATTCATGTTTGAAAGTTAATACTGTGTTTAACGGGAAATTCGTTGCCAAAGATAAGAGCGCTGTTAAAAGTATTACAACCGCGAATAAACAGCTGTTCGGTTTGATCGATTTGCGTGAGTGGTACGAAAGATTTGTGATTGGTGCTATTCTTACGTTACTGGAGAAGTTTCAGGAGTGCGATAGCGGATGGGCGCTATTGCGTATAATGAATTTGAACGTTAATATCAATAAATGTGATCCCATGCAGGCGGGATGCTGGTGCGATAACCGTCATTTGTAAAACGTAAGAAAGCGGTGGTGAACGTGCGGTCGAACGATAACGCGTGTTTCGCGTGGGCTGTTATCACCGCGATGTATCCCGTTGAGGAGAATAAAGAAAGAAGCAGTTCGTATCCTGATTATCGAACGTATTTAAAGTTCGATGGAATAGAATTTCCGGTTACCTTGCGAGATATTACTAAATTTGAACGTTTGAACAATATATCCGTAAATGTGTTTATGTTTAAGGAACGTGATAAAAAAAAGATTGTTCCTCTACGCCTTACGGCTAACAAGAGAAACGTTCACGTAAATCTGTTTTATATATTGGATCCACGACATAACCATATAGTGGGTCATTATGTTTGGATAAGCCAGCTTTCGCGATTGGTCTCGAACGAAATAACAAGACTAAAACCAAAAAGTTCATATGCGATTGGTAGGTGCATTAATATTTTTTTGTAGATTTTTCTAATAAGTAACAGCTAATTGTAATTTCAGATATCTGCATTATTTTTATTCGACCGAGAAATTATTCGAGCATACCGATTGCGAAAAGATGAACGAGCAATTGTTCTTCCCGAAGAAGAGGATAAATCGCTTTCGTTTCGCAACTATGATCGAAAGGAGCGACTACCGTACGTGGTATATGCAGATTTGGAGTATCTTTTGGAAAAGAAGGACGAGGGGGAAAGTTTTATGACAACGGAAAATGGATTTGGTTATCAACATCACAGAGCAGCGTTTAGCGTCGGTTATTATGTCAAGTCCACGTTAAACGATGAATCATCGTCATCGATGTATATGTCGCATCGCGGTCAAGACTGTGTTTCGTGGTTTGCGAAAGAACTGAATTCTCTAGCGCATCGCGCGAAAGATATTCTTGGCACGGTTGCGTCTATGACGGACTTGACGAGGGAGGAGATGCGTAGTTTCTCGGACGCGAAGTTTTGTCACATATGCGGAAAAATATTCCTGGCGACGGACCTGCGTGTGCGCGATCATTGTCATATTACTGGACGGTACAGGGGTGCGGCGCATTCGTATTGTAATTTAAATTATCATAATTCCTTTATGATTCCGGTGTTTTTACACAATTTATCTGGTTACGACGCACATTTTATAATTAAAGAAATCGCTAATGAATACGAGGGCAGAGTTGAGTTATTACCATTAAACAAAGAGACATATATTTCGTTCACGAAGAATGTTAGTTCTACGAGAGAAAAAAAATGGCATAATTGCGTAAAATTGCGATTCGTAGATTCTTATAAATTTCTAAATGAAAGTCTCGGTAAATTGGTGTCGTACCTAGATAGAGGTGACCTACGAATAACGCGATCAATGTTTTTTGATTTGAGTGACGAAGATTTTGAACTGCTCACACGTAAAGGTGTGTTTTCGTACGAGTACGTTGACAGCGTCGATAGGTTGCACGAGACGGAGTTACCGTCGCGGGAGGCTTTTTATAGTTCGTTAACACGAGAAGAGGTGTCCGACGATGATCACAAGCATGCTGTTAACGTTTGGCAGCGTTTTAACATTAAAAATCTAGGTGAATACAGCGATCTGTATTTGAAAACGGACGTGCTACTCTTAGCGGATGTCTTTGAAAAGTTTCATGACAATAGCATAGAAAGTTACGGTTTGGATCCCGCTCATTATTACACGATACCCGGCTATACGTGGGACGCGATGTTGAAATATACGGGTGTTCGTTTTGAACTCCTGATCGATATCGATATGGTATTGTTTGTGGAGCGTAATGTGCGCGGCGATTTTAGTCAGTGTTCGAATAGATACGCGCGTGCGAATAACAGATACCTACCGTATTACGATTCGTCGCAACCGTCGTTGTTTCTTATGTATTATGACGTAAATAATCTGTATGGTTGGGCGATGTGCCAACCGTTACCGTACTCGTGTTTTCAGTGGCTCGACGACATTGCTAATTTTGACGGTGTCCGCGGATTCTTATTTCGGTTATATTTTGGAGGTAGATCTCGCGTATTCACACGAGCTGCACGACGCTCACGCGGATCTTCCTTTTTATCCCGCGCGCACCACGCCTCCCGATAAGCGGAACGTCAAACTTTTGGCCACGTTTTACGATAAGTCGCATTACGTGATACATTATCGCAATTTACAACACTGCCTGCGACACGGATTGCGCGTAACGACGATTCATCGCGTATTACGATTCGCACAATTTCCATGGCTTCGCGGATACGTAGAATTGAATACGAGATTTAAGATTGGTGCGAAAAACGAGTTCGAAAGAAATATGTATAAGCTAATGAATAACGCGGTATTTGAAAAGACCATGGAAAATGTGCGCGATCGTGTGGATGTGCGTCTTGTGACGAGTTGGGAGAGTAGGCACGGAGCGGAGACGTTAATTGCCAAACCGAACTTTCATAGTAGAAGCATTTTCGCTGAGGGTCTGAATTGCGTCGCTTAGAGGTGACTCTAAATAAACCGTTGTACGTTGGTATGACTATTTTAGAAATAGCTAAAACGCGCTTATACGAATTTCATTATGATTATTATGTTGCCTCTGTATCGGGACAAGTGTAAAGTCATGTACACGGATACGGATAGTTTGATATATTTTATCGAATGTTACGATGTGTACGAAGATATGAAACGTTATATCGATAGATTTGGTACGAGCAACTATTCGGAGAATAATCCGTACGCTATGCCGTTGGTGAATAAGAGTGTACCGGGTTTGATAAAGGACAAGAATTGCGGCGCTATTATGACGGAATTTGTAGGTTTGAGGGCGAAGATGTACGCCACGTGAGTTTTTGGGGGGAGGAACACGAAGAAAATTAAGGGCGTGAAGAAAAACGTGGTGGAGAGAACGATAACGTTCAATGATTTTACGCGATGTCTACGAAACGATATAGAAATGACGCGTCGTCAGTCGAGTGTACGATCCAGGCTGCACGAGGTATACACGTTCTCCGAAATGAAAATCGCTCTTAGTCCTTACGACGACAAGCGGTACATCTTGTCCGAATCGACGGAAACTCTTCCGTGGGGACAGGGTGTCTCAATAATACATACATACTGTGACGTGGTAGCTCAGCTGCCACGGGTAGCAGCGTTCCTCCCCCGTCACAGGCTGCGAATTCGCGCTGTACGGGGAAAATAGGCGAGAGGCGAGAGGGGATCTCCATGGGGAACCGCGACGGGCCTAACGAGCGTCTTATTAATGTTACATATTTTTGATTTCTTTGCGCGGCGACCGCCTCTCGATGGAATTCGGCGAGAGAGCGAGAGAGGAGGAGAATGAGCGACGGCGATGCGGGGAAGGAGGAAGGACGCCACCGGTGCCCGGGAGAGACGAGCACGCGGCCCGCACGGGAACTCGGCGTGGCCCTGGGAAAGCCAGGAGCCGGAAGCAGCGGTGCCCGCCAACACCACGGCGGTACATCTCGGAGGGCTGTGGAGAAGCCCGGATGGGACCAAACGCGTCGAGGGAGGCGGCAAGTCCTCTCGCGAGGAACGGAGGTCTCCGCGGGCGCTGCCCCGGCGCGGGAAGTGGCCCAGCGGGAGAAAGAAAATTTTGCGGGGGCCTGCGAGGCCCCCGGAAGGATTATGGCGCGCACGTCCCTGCGTACGCAGGACTGCGTGCCTTGCAGCAATTGGGTCGCGGCGCGGAAACAATGCGCATGACTGAACGGGGGGTCGCGGCGTCGATCCGGGATCGACCGCGATCCACCCCGCTTTTGCGTGCGAGCGGTCCAGCCGTTAAGTTGCGTGTCGTGTCCCTGGTGAATTATCGGTGTGGCTTGTGCGAGGCCTCAACCAGGGCAAAGGGACGAGCCTGGAGACGAGGGAGGACGTCGCCAGGACCTTATCGGTGAGGTGGCCTACCCGGATAATTCAGTGTGAGCGGTTGCTGGCCGGCGAGGTGTCCCCGGGCCCGTTCTGCATCCGTTTTTGGTGTTGGTGCGTGATTCGCGTGGGCCGCAGGGCGGTCATACGTTCGCGTAAGTAATTGGGGATTTATCGGATGCAAGCGGGCGGGACGCCAACGCGCCGAGCCACGGGGAGGACGGTTGTGAGGACGCTCGGGTTCCGTCGGAGATTCCCCTCGACCGTGTGCGCCGCAAAGCCCTCGCGCGAGCGAGTATCGCGTCGTGAGTAGCGGGTGGACGGGACTTCCGGTTTCGCGACGGGGTAAAGTGCGGCAGCAGCCGGCGATTGCTTTGTGACCCTCGTGAGCCACGCGGTCGGGATCTATAGTTGCCGGGAGTGTCGGCACCTATAGTGCGAACGCCCGAAATTCATTGTGCGCGGGAGATTCCACCGCCCGTCCTTGTCGGCCGCGTGCCTACCGCGGGAGCTTCCCGCGTATCGTTCGCGTTTCTTTTTGGTCTAATTCGCGCCGCGGCGCCGCATTGTCGGAGCGCCGCATGCCGCGTCCCGTGAGATTATTGTTTCTATCTGACATTTATTTCTAATAAAGATCGTTATTTGTTGAGCTCGGAGTCTAGCTTTTTTTTTGGCCGTCCACCAGTTCGTGTTTCCGCCGCCGCCTGCTCCCTTACGATCTGCCCCGCCCCTCTACCGTTAGGCAGAGCTGGTCGAGATTGTCGCGCGAGGATCGAGGACACCTTGGCGTAACGATTTTCGCGAATTGACGCGTCGTCGAGCGCGTCTGGCGCCCAACAATTCTCGTGATAACGTGTGGCCGAGATTCGAGCGCGACAAGCACGGCACCGGTTACCCTATCGGTCTCGCTGCTTTTTGCTTGCGGCTTTCCCGGTCAGGAAAAGTCGTAACAATACATACATTGAAATAGTATTATATATTTGAATATATATTGTGTAATACATGATTATAATAAACGTAATTACACTACGTCTGATTTTTTAATCCACGAAGTATGCGATTTATTCATTCCTAACCACTTCACATAAACCTCGTCGCCCTTTTTGCGTCGCACTTTTTCAATTAGATAAACGTCGGGTTTAGCGACTCGCTGTAACTCTTGCTCGTAGAATCCTCCAGCTATCGGTTCACCACGATAATCCTTAAGAAGGTAGGTCACTGGATTTGTTTGTTGTATACGCGAAATACTTCGGTGTTCCAATTTGGTGTATAATCTTTCAAAAATCGTTTTAAATTTGCTGACGCGCACGGGCTCGCCGATCTTGAATCTCGCCGGGGCGACGATCTTCGTGTGACTGTATACCGTAGATAAGAGCCTCTCGGCGACGCTCGGTGTTACGTTCGCTGGCTGCGTGCCGATCGTTCGATATCTTCGATGATTGTAGGACGACACTAGTTTTTGGTAGCGCGTCGATCTATCTATAAGATTCGTTGAGCGTGAACATTTTCCACATATCGTTTTTCAGCGTGCGATTTAATCTCTCCACTACGGACGCTTTCATTACCGAATACGTCGAATAATGATTCACGCGATACTTGTCGAGAATTTGACGCACATTAGCGTTGTAAAACTCCTTTTCCTCGTCCGTTTGTAAATTTTTTGGATGTCGCGCGTTTTCGCAAAATATCTTTGATAGCGCCAAGGCAACTTCTTTTCCGTTCTTGGATTTGAGCGGCAACGCCCACGCGTATTTGCTCAAAACGTCGATAACCGTCAAAATGTAATTAAGTCCTTTGTTGTCTCGCGCGTAGGGATCTCAGCCACGTCGGCCTGCCATAGGTCGTCGTATCCGCGTACCACTACTCGTTGTCGTGGAAAGTTTTTACGGGCTGGTGCATGTAGTTCGTTCACGAGTCTTCGTTTGTTGGCGCTCATTATCTTAATTATAACAGATTACGAAGGTTCTGCAATTGTTTATGATTTTTATGTTTGTTGTGAATATCAGCCTCCAACGTCGTAATCAAATCTTTCACAATGTTCCGCAAACCGCGTAGGTTTTCTCCCTGCGTGTTGGTCTTTGTTCTCAAATCCAATAGATCTTTCAGGCTACTGTCGATCGTGTTTTTCAAATTCTGTATAATCTGTGTTTCATATTTCGTGTCGAGATCGTTTAATTTTTTTTTATACGTTGTCGGTAATTCTTGCAATTCCTTTTCTAATTTTTCAACTTTCTGTGAAAACGCATCTCCCGATTCTCGTATTTTATTTTCATACTTTACGTTGAGATCGTTTACCTTTACCTCGAGCGTTTCATGCAATTTCTGCAACTTATCGTCGTGTCCTCTCACGTTTTTATCGATTAATTCCTTTAATTTACGTAACTCGTTTTGAAAGGTTTCTAAGCTTAATCTGTTAGAGATAATTTGAGCGAGGCTTCTGTCGAATAAACTTTGTAAGTCCTGTATCCTTTTCCCAAGCGAGTCCAACGTCGAGCTATTATTCTCAGTGGTTTCTTTTAATTCTCGTATGTCGTTGATCGTTTTTTGTAGATTGAGATCGACGTAGCTTTTATTCGTCGCGTCTGCGTTGTCAATAGGAAATTCCAATCGTTGTATCTTACGTTTGTTCGCGTCGTAATTATCCCCGTTCAAACGCAATGCGTTATTGTGCACGTAGCGCCTCAAAGATTCAATCGACGAACGCGTAGCGAATGTCTCGTTGTCGCGTCTCCCCATCAGAGACATGCCGAATTTATTCACGGACATCACCACGTCGTCGTCGTCGTAGTCGTGCGCGAACTGTACTGTTACCGCGACCGACGATTCAATTTATAATTAGTCCTGCTTCGCGTAGTTCCTCGATTATCGACAGGATTTCGTTGTCGTGAGCGTTGTTGCCGGCGCGACGAGAAGCGTCGAGTAATCGAAGACGATCGACTAATTTGTTAGGATCGTCCCAGTGAACGTAATTAACTCGATTGTCGGTTACTCTCATGCCGGATGGAACGTTGAGTACACCAGCACCCGTCGTCGTCGTCGTCGTCCTCGTCCTCGTCCTCGTCCTCCTCCTCTTCCTCCTCCTCCTCCTTCTTCTCCTTCTCCTCCTCCTCCTCCTCCTCCTCCTCCTCCTCCTCCTCCTCCTCCTCCTCCTCCTCCTCCTCCTCCTCTTATCGCCGCGTATAAACGGTCCGATAATTGCGGTGTACTTGTAGCCCTTGTTGCCCATGGCATACTCGCGCTACGACGCGTCTATGAGCGTTCGTCGTTAGCAGTATACTCTTGTACGTTTTTAAATCATTTTTCGTTTAGATAGCGTCATTGGGAATTCTCTTGAAGATCAATTCGTATAAGCTAGGTGTACCGACGTATCTTGTATCACCTATTATAATCGCGTCTTCTCTTCCTACATCGAATTGTTTGTCACCAAGTTTAGTACCCTCCTTGGTGATGTATACCCTGTATACGTAATCATTTTTAGTTCTACTCTCTCCACTGAGAAGATCATCCACATACTTTTGTCCCAACGGTCCCAATTTACTGTGCAGGGACTCGCGACCGTACGGCGTTTGCAGAGTCTCTCAACCGAGGTTTCGAGCGAGGAAGCTGGCGCGTTCTCCGTTTCGTATGCACGCTGTTCCTCGCGCGGGAATAACGTCACTTTTCCTATCGGCGTGGAAGCGATCGTGGGTGAAGCTATCGCGGGCAAGGCCAATGTTTCGTCCAATCGTCATTTTCTTTTAGGCAGGTGATTTCTTCGTCGGGACTGCCTCCTCGAAGACGTCATTATCGTAGGTGTCACTTTCCTCGCGTTCTCTTTTACCGATAGTATCGTTCGACGATTTGGCGGTATGCTTGGCTATACGCTTCAACGGTTCGACGATCGGTTTGAAGCGTTTCTCCAGAGAGATTTCCTCCTTCAGCTTTCCGGTTTTCAATGCTCGATGCTTTTTACAAATCGTCGCGCGCGTCTTGGCGATTTCCCTCGCTGTTCTCTCACGTTCAATGTTACTCATTGCTCTGATCGTTTCACCACACCACGAAGTCGTTAAATCCTCGTCTGTATCTACCGTTTCTCAACGCACTGTCCTTATCGATTACCACGAAACCGTACTTTCGCTGCCAACACTCGACACAATGCGCAAAAATCCTCGTACGACATGTCGGTGTTCACGTCATCGTTGTGCACATGCCTCAGGTTGGTGTCGTCCTGTCGAAACAAAACCAAGAGGTTTGCGTTGTCCCGTATCAGGTGTTTCGGTATCTTGGCGTACGTCTGACAGAGATAAAAACAATCGACGTTCGAATGTCGACCCATGGAAAAATACTCTCTGATTGTATTCTGGTTGTCGCAAGCTACGTCATCGGACACGAATATCGAGTCGGGAAGCGCCTACATGCGCGGTACGACGTCGTGATTATCGCAGAACGCGTGATAACCGATCTCGTCTCACATCGGCTCGAAAAGTCGCGCGAAATATTGATATTTCGATTGTTGCAGAGATTTCGAGTAGACGTACACGTTTTCGAAGCGTAAACCGTGCGGACTCTCCAGTAAACTTATTAATAGATTTGTCTTACCGCAGTTCGACGGACCGCAGATGATGCAACGTATCGCGTCCGGTAACAGTGAACCGTGTCTCCGCGTTCCGGTCGCGTTCGACGCGGCGGTTTTGCGATCGAGATCGGAAATTCTTATCGTCGGCGATTGTCACACGAATTTCATTTCTACGCGTATGCGCGCTTGCGCGCAAATTCACGCTATTTATACGCGATCGATTTTTTTGTTCGCGCAGTCGTAACAATGTTTCTAATACTATCGGACAAGCGTGATATTCTCGAGTGGTCCGCCGAAGAGCTATCATTCATTCCGAAGACAATTCTGTTACGATATTTCGACGAGTACATCGAGATACTGTCTGACAAATTGCCCGAACACCTGAGAGCCGATCCCGAAGTGCGAAGTTGCCGCAGATGTTTGGAGCATTCCCAGATAGCACATGGACGTCCATCGAACGTCCGTTTGTGGACATTGGAACGTCCGATGGACGTCCATTAATAATCCGCTGGACGTTCGATGAACGTCCATTCGAGGTACATTTTCAACTTCGCCGGACGTCCATAGAATGTCCATGCTGGACCTCGAATGGACGTTCATCGAACGTACAGCGGATTATTAATGGACGTTTATCGGACGTTCAAATGTCTACCAACGGGAATTTGATGGACGTCCAGTAAACATCCGACGGGCATTAATTGGACATGTATCGTACATCGTATAATTATCGTCTATTTTGTGAGCGTGTATAAAAATAAAATTTTGTATCACTTTAAAACGATCTGTATTTTATTAATATAATAAAACAATTAATACGTTTTATTAATAAAATATATTGTTAATATAATACTATATATTATACAAAACATTGTTAGAAAATTTTTTTATTAGGTATTTTACTAATTAATATAATAACTACTAACTTAAATAACAAACAAACTAAATCAAATAGGAGCTGAAACATAAAACTTTTACTTATTAATAATAAACTCCAAAAATGCGAACAAACTTATAAACGAAATAGGAACTGAAATATAAAAAATAGGCCTAAAATATCTTATAAATTTAAATCTTCTGGTTGTCTTTGAATATTTAATTTCTTTTGTTCCGCATCACACCTCTCTTTTGCCCTTTTTAACTATTTTTGAATCCCTTTTTCAATATCCTTTTTAGTGAAGGTAACGTTAACCTTTTCGCTTGCAGCTATACCAAAAATCGGCATATATGTAGCTACTTAACCATTTAAAATAGCACAGTTTTAAGGTTCCTGATTAATTGCTGCAGTATGTCGAATCGTGATGTCAGAAACGAGAAATGATACATTGAGAATTCTTACGTGCTACTTCCAAATAAAAAAATATTTGAATGATAGAATACTTCAAATCGCTTTAGCACATTTATAAAATTGTTCAAAAACTATCCTTTTCTTTTAATAGTTAATAAGCAGCTATAAAATATGAATGTAATGCGAATCCTAGTTATGACTAGGCTTGCGCATACACAACGTCTACATGATTAGAAATCGTATTACATTCACATTTTACGGCTTCTTATTATTAACTATCAAGGGAGAAAAAATATTTTCAAACTTTAAAAATTTGCTAAAATAATCTGAAGTGTTTCATTTAAATATCTTTTGATTTAGAAATAACACGCAAGAATTCTTAGCGTGTCATTTCTCTAATGTCATGATTTAACATGGCAATGGCGAATGAACAGGAACCTTAAAAAACAAGTATATAAATATTTTTTAAAACGTACCAATTAATAACTGTGCTAGCTTTAACGTCCGGAATACACGCTTTTTTTTCCTAGCCAACTGTATTTAAAAGCTAGTTTATTTGTGAGAATTTGACTTAAGTTGCGTTTTACGAACTCGTAAGGACTCTTCCCTCCAATTTTTGAAACTTCTAAAATCTGAAACATTTTTGTTATTATAAAGCAGCAGTATGGAATTACGGAATTATAAAATAAATGTGTTACGTCCTGGGGGGAGTATGCGGGGCCGAGCGTGAACCGTGGTTCCCCCAAGAGCGTAATTTATTGAGTGCGAGTTCTGTGGGTAGGAAAAGAATGCATCAGCTTATGGAATTACACATTTATTATATATATATTTTTCCTTCCCTTTATTATTTTACAACGCTCTTCAACCTTCCGCCTGCTTTCCTTGTTTTGGAGGTGGTGCTCCTTCGAGAGGCTTGAGGAGCCTCCGATAGGTCTCAATTGACCGAGGGGTCGCCTTGGCGGACAGTATTAATTTAGGGAGCGATCCGACGAAGGCCTCGTTGCTGGTTATGCGGGGTTTCTGCCGCGGGGGTGGACGGACTTGGCGGTCCACCTTTACGGGCCGTGTGGGAGCCCGGATAGGGGCAGTATCAGTCCCCGGGGACAGCCGGGGCGGCGGGCGCCTGAAGGGAGCGGGGATCGGTGGTGGCGTGATATGGCAGGGCGGTGCTGGGGGTATTAGTTGGGGGCCGGAGATTGGCTGTGGAGGGGGTAATTCGAACGGCCCCGGAGATCCGTGCCGTCTCGGGGAGGCGTCGGGGGGCGGAGGTCGATCGAAGACTCGTGGATCGAAGGTTCCGGCCTCAATAAGGCGCCACTTCAATCGATTGATCTGCCGCTTCCTTCCCCCTCGGCGAGACCGCGGCATGATGTCCTACAGTCAGGTTGTAAACCGAATTTATTAAGAGAACCCATGGTTATACAAAAGACACGTGTCAGGCAGGTAATTTAATAAACGAGTGGCTAGAATCGTTTGATTCGTGATCGCGGTGATGTGTATGTAGAGGTAGTAACGTTCCTCCTATTCGAATCCCTCTCTTTCTCTTTGTTAATTAATTCAAAAAAAAAAGGGGGGGGGTGTAGTGTAGTTTTTACGAAATGTTTTAATCGGCGTAACCTTGCTGGGTTAGACGAGAAATCGAGTCAATCTCTCTAGATTATGATTGCAGGAGTCCGTGGGGATAAAGCGCCCAAATAGGCGAGCCCATTGCCCATGGAATAAGGAGGGGAGTGTGGGGGGTAAGCGCCCTAGTGGGCAGCCCGTACCATCCCACGGAGTATAAGTGAGAGATCGACTCGGGTTCTCCTTTTACCCGTCTTATTCCTTTTTGCACGGACGCGGTCCGAGAGCACGTGAACAGAGGGAGAGGGAGAGGGAGAGAGAGAGAGAGAGAGAGAGAGAGAGAGAGAGAGAGAGAGAGAGAGAGAGAGGAGAGAGAGAGAGAGAGAGAGACAGAGAGACAGAGAGACAGAGAGACAGAGAGACAGAGAGACAGAGAGACAGAGAGACAGAGACAGAGACAGAGAGACAGAGAGACAGAGAGACAGAGAGACAGAGAGAGAGAGAGGACAGGAGACAGAAGACAGAGAGAGAGAGACAGAGAGACAGAGAGACAGAGAGACAGAGAGACAGAGAGACAGAGAGACAGAGAGACCGAGAGACAGAGAGACGAGAGAGGAGCAGAGAGAGATAGAGAGACCAAGCGAGAGACCGAGAACAGAGAGACAGAGCGAGAGCAGAGAGACAGAGAGACAGAGAGAACAGAGAGACATAGAACAGAGAGACAGAGATCATACAGAGAGACAGAAAGAGACAGAGAGACAAGATACAGAGAGACAGAGAGACCGAGAGACAGAGACAGAGAGACAGAAACAGAAGACAGAGAGACAGAGAGAGAGAGACAGAGAGAGAGAGACAGAAGACAGAGAGAAAGAGAGAGAGACAAAGAGAAGAGAGAAGAGAGAGCAGAGAACAGAGAAAGAGACCTACAGAGAGGGAGGGAGGGGGGAGTGGAGGGAGGGGATGGGGGGAGGGAGAGAGAGAGAGAGAGAGAGAGAGAAGATTGGTAGCTATTGTCACTATTCGCGTACTTACTGCCTGTGAATGACGCGGTTCTTAGTGGTGCTTTAGGGAAAGAGTTAGACCAGAAAGAAAATAATTAAAAAAAGGGGGGGAGAAAAGCACCCCTTTTCTTTTGTGGGTACTTTTCGGATGCTAGTGAGAGGAAGAGCGTACGATTTGCGACAAGGTGTAGAGAACGTGAGGGGGAGCGCCCAGGGAGGGCGCAACAAATCCTACGCGAAGAAAAGATGGGGCGTTTGTGACTGAGAGCGCCCTATGGGCTACCCTGTGGTACACCGTTAGAGTGGGATGACGTAGGGGGTAAAAAGCGCCTTAATAGGCGCCCGTTGTCCCCTGGACACCTTCTAACTTAAGCGCCCCGGTAGGCGCCCCTGGCCTGAAGTTCAAGGAAGAAGCAGGCGCCTGAGTCGTAGGCGATTGCTCTCTAGTATTGCCTACTGCGTCATTTACATTGTGATGCACATTATTCTCTACTGCATTTTTAATGACTCGTATATCTTCGCTTTGTTGCCAAATTTCAGCTTTAAAAAGATGCTGTTGGCGTATGATTTCCTTAAAATATATTACAGAATCTAAAACATTATTAAGATACTATTAAGATATTTTATATTTAATTTTCAAATATTGAATTTAATATCAGCCAAATATTACTATGGATCGCTTAAGTCACTTGGTTCTTGATTTCAGTAATTGTGGCGACATTGATTACATTTTATTTTAAATTTAATAGTATACATGTATTATGTAGACTGCATGTATTATTGTAGTATACATGTAAAATGTAGACTGTTTTATTTATCAGTATCTACCAAAACTGTTGAACTGAACAATATAATTAACAAAACTAATACATAGTTAATTACATAGGTAATTACATTAAATACAAAATATTTATAATTATTTATATATATTTAATTATTTAATTAACTGAATAAACGACCATGTAAATTTAAAGTTTACACCAAAAATATTTATTAATATCTGCAGCATCGATATATACAAACCATTATTTTTTTACAAATCTTTATGGATTGGACAGCGTTTGCAAATGCAAATCAAATTAAATGTATTGTTGGATCTGTTATCCAAAGCACTTGATGATGGCTCATTATTTTGATCATATAATGCACTGGACGATTCTGAATAAGACTCCTTTGTTTTCGGAAGTTCTTTATTTAAAGTTTTCGGCATTGCTATAAAATAAAATGTACGTTTTTATTTATTATTTTGTATTTATTATGTTTATTATGCTAATTTTGTATTTATTATGTTTTTATATATAATTTTGTATTTATTTTGTATTTATTTATTTATTTATTATTGTATTTATGTATTATTATACTTGCTTCATTATCTTTGCAAATTATTGAAATGTTTATGTTTTCCGTGTTATCTTAAACTATTTAAACTAATTCCAAAATATTTCTTTATTATAATAATATTTTGTAAGTTAAGCGCCAATAAGGCCTGCGTTAAAAATTCATAATTAATTGAAAAATTAATCATTATATAATAATTTGGTTCACAAATATATTTTTAATAAAATTATATTTAAATAGCTTATGTTTAAGTACCTTGTATATATGAAGTGTCTTCTGCGGACTCATCATCACTTTTATTTTCCGATAAAGCGAGCCGATATTTATCTTTCTTTTTATTTTGAACATCTGTTACTTCTGAAATTAAATTATATAGAATATATACTTTGCTACATATAGTTAGAATATATTTAAACAAATATTTAAACAAACGTTTCAAAAGCGGAGGTGTTGGCAGGGTCCTATCATCTTCGTCTTCAGAAGAAGATATTGGTTTGAATCGTTTTCGCTGTACATCTACTTCGGAATTTAAGTCGGAGGTGTACTCTGATTTTTTGCATTTTTCGCTGGCAGTTTTGTAATCGGCTAGAAACATAAAAATAGTCATTCAGATTATATCTGAACCTAAACTAAGAATTATGCGTGACACGTTTCGTACCTAAAAACGTAATATAAACTAAAACACCTAAAAATTAATTTATTGAACAGAAAAAGTTTACTTAAGTTTAAATAATAATTAATCAAAGAAATTTTAATAAATTCTTAAATGTTATAATATTAACACATTTTTTGCATTATATTTAGTTTGACTTTATTTGTGATTTATGCACAAATTACCACAGATATACAAACAAATGCTGCATATACTTACCAAAAGTGCTGTTTCGAAATATACTGATTTCGTAGGAAGGCCAACATGTATTCGGCGGTTCATTTTTGCGAATAATAGCCATAATTTTTTCGTTTTAAACGGTGGCCAAAAACATCGGTTTTGTACAATCCAACTAGATGGTACTGCCTCGACTGTATCTTCGTCAATAAATTTGACGACAGTCCACGATTGATCTGACATTCTTATTAATGCTACAATATAAACAATAAAACGCAGTATTCACTTTTGTCTTAATAAAAAAGAAATTTTGATTTAAATTGCACATATATTATATACTTATACATATATAAACATTCTTATACAAACATTCTATACAGTAATTTTTAATTTTGTACATTTTTAAAAAAAATTTCTCTTTAATATAATATAGCTGATACAAATCGATAGTTTAATAAAGAAGTTTAAAACAAAAATTGGCATAAATAAGAAAATTGGAAATACACATTTTATCAACAAGTTGTGAAATTAGAACACGTCTATATTTTATCGTATAAAAACGTAAAAACGCGAGATTTGTTAATTTAGTTATTTAATTTATAGTTTATAGTTATTTAATTTATAAGTAATTTAGTTATAAAAATTAAATTTTTAATTTGTATCACGAATATAACATATAATTTAATATGATAACTATTTTGAATGCAAAAGAGGAAAAACGACACTTTTATTTTTGAATTTTAATTTCAGTCATTTATATGCGATTTGTTTTATATCCCACTTCTGTAAATCTCTGATACGATCGACAACATAAATTCCTAACTTTGGTGATTCACATGGTTCTAAATAAAAATCAGTAAGTGAGTGATATTTATTGCCAATTACAAAAGTACCTTCGTCAGTAGAAATAAAACTTTGAACAATTATAATAGTTCCGTCTGTTAAACAACAAATGTTATCAGGTTCTGCCGTTTTTAATATAAATTGCTTAAATACAATTTTATTATATTGATTCAATTTTGAATTGGAATTAACGTTATTTACGAGTGGACCATTGAAATGCAAATTTTGAAGTTGCGGCTCTCTATTAATTCTTGTTAATTTATCGGTAGATTTTGTACAAGAATTTTGTTCAATTATACGACAAACAATTTGTTCTAATGGTTTCTCATTTTTACGGATCATTTTTAAGATTGTTTGCAAGTGATTTTCAAATGCAAACGCACTAAATTCTTGCAACGTTCCAAATTTTACAGCATCATCATAAAAATGAAGTAAATTATGCACGTTATGCGATGCATTTTCTTTTCCATACAGAATTATAAATGTTTTTACAACATATTCTAACAGCGATTTTGCATAATCTAAATACAATTCCATGTGCTTTGAGTTTGATAAAATAGTAATTGCTACATGCAAAGTTAAGAAGTTAATGTATTTATCGGCATTCAAAACAGATTTTAAAACTAGTGGTCCTGTATATAATATAAAAGTTCTAAATTCAGTTCCTTTCCTTTCTTTTGCTTTCAATTAATGATCTCGATTTTCGGTTAATTTCGCATGGTATATGACATTTTTGCTCTACTAATGATTCCGATATTTCTGATATTTGATTAAAAGATAATTTGCATTGAGGTTTTCCATAACACCACATTTTTACAACTAATGTTCTGACAATTCCTAGGTACTAAATGCAATGGATCAGATCGAAAATCCTTCACCATATCTAAATTGGGAATTATTTCCAGTATAGATGTGCCTGTGTGATGGCCTTTTTGTAATTTTATACGAAAATCATGGTCTGTTCTTTTATCAAAATTGTTTGCATATGGATGGCACACTCTGTCAAAATAATATTCTCCTTTAGCTGTACATTTGTTACACGAATAATAACCCGAATGTCCTTTCGTGAATTTAATAAAGGCTTTAGCAGGTACATCACAAATAAATGCATTAATTTTAAATGCGTAATTATGCCCATTAATTGTTATGCCATTTAAAGTAAAATTACTTGCTTCTTCTGTAAGAGCTTGTAAAAATAAATTTGCATCGTTAGGTTTCTCATTTCCGTAATAAATTTCAACAACATTTACTTCGCTGTAATTCTCCACTAAGTTGCATAAAATCGGGTATACTTGATTACTTGAATTCTTAAATAAAGGAAGACCATCGACATTTACATTAACTCGAATAGATTGCAAATTTTCAGAATATTGCGACACAAGTTCTTTGATACAATTGCACAGTCCAAAATGATAATAATATCCTGGTGGAACACTTTTTACATTTATTTTCCGAGGAGTTCTCAATAAACTGCGTGCATTGGTAGGTATTTCTGGATACTTAGGTTTTATGCGAGTTATTAATTCAGTTAATTTAACGTGTGATATATGATTTTTAATTGCCCAACCTTGAAGTCATGATAAAAAATTTGAGGAACTATTAGAATTAAAATTATCAGATTCAGTATTAACAGTAACGTTATCAATTACTTTGTCATTACTATCATTCATTACTTCGATTTCAAAAATATCATTGGAAGTATTTTCAACATTATTATAGTCGATATTTACATTTGTGGAGTGATTAGAATCTTTGTCGTTTAATTCACCATTGTTACCCAAGTTCTGTGTCAATGACAAATTACTTAATCCATGTAACCTTTCGTTACTTTCAACTAATGATAGTATATTAGTACTATTCTTAGAATTTGGGGACGAACTTCTTAATAATGAGGTTTCACGAATGCTTTGCACAACGTTAATCACTGAATCTGACATTTGTTTTGCTTGTCGATAATAATTACATTTTATTTTTGGCATTTTTGAAATTATATTTTGTTTTTTTACTTAATCTTGTTCTGATCTTGTTGACGTCGACCTTTGTAATCTCTTGTTATATTCTGTGAAAAAAATTCTGTACAAAAAAAAAGAGAATTAAATTATTTTTATTTATAAAATATATTTTTGTTATACTGTTTTTTTACAGTTTTTACTGTTTTTTTTTTGTTACACTGGTTCTTTTTTAATGCATATGTAAGATTAAAGCTGGGTATACACTTAACAAACAAACAGCGAACGGGAACGTTCGTCTACAAAAAAAAACGCCTTAACCTGCCCCCGCCCTTCGAAGGTTGCCAGATTCGGTGTTTACCATCAACATTCTCGCAAAATCCACGAAGAGAGGAGATGTTTTAAGGCGTTTTTTTTTTGTTAGAGTTAAGTTAGCATTCGTTATTCGTTCACTAAATGTATACCCTTAACAAATACCGATACTGTGTATTGTACCGGTAGCAATAGAATATTAATTAAAATTATCTACAGAATTTAGTGTTACGTTTGCACATATCAAGCATTAAATATTGCAAAATGCATATAATTATCATAGAAATAGTAAGAAAAAAAATTGGCTTTGTTCACAATTAACCTCAAAAATCGAAAATTTATCAAAAGAAATGTACTTACGGTATCCAGTTCTCATCTTTGTTTCTAGGCAGGCATACAATGTTCAGAAAAAGACTATTTGCACCATTAAGAAAGAACAAACACTATTTTCGTGGAAAATTCGCAGTTGTTAACGCCGGCCGCCACTGGTACGCACTCTTTCACACTCTTCGCTTCTGTTCGGCTCGGAGATCGGTAATCATCGAAAACCAGCTGTCGCGTCGCGTCACATTGTTTTAGAGGGAAAATCGAATATGCACAAAAGCGCTTCCCATGAATAGCTAGTAGAAGCGCGTAATTATTAACAATTTTAAACAAAACGATAGTAAATAATTATTACTTTTTATTAATTTTGCAGAATTAACGTTTTAAAAATTCTAATTTTTATTAAAATTGTAATTATACATAGTGGCAATAATTATTACCATCTAATATTTTTTCGAATCTATAGAAAGTTTAGAAGAAAATGTGTAATCAAAATTATTGCAATATGCAAAGGGAGAGAACCGTCAAATAGGGGCATTAATTTTATTGCTCAAAGTCCTATGTGGATCCAATCAGACGCAAGACAATTTTTTTTAATGGGAGTTTTGTCCGAATAAAAGTTGTGTGGATCAATTACACAATAATGATAATATCACACCGTTGAAAAGAAACGTATTGAGGCATGAATTATTAAATTGACTTGCTTGACGCTTCTCGAATTTTCTTTTTTGGCCTGATTGCATTTGTTTAATGGTATCCCTTTTCCTGCGCAGGAAGTGAAAGTATCTGCTACAGGGAAATTTCTAGACTCGACCGTTAGCGTTTTTCCTGTCTGACACGTGTAGCCGTGGCAGAATAATCGCCACACAATATATATCCGAGAATGGACGTCCATATGATGTCCTGCTTAGGACATTCCAATATATATCCGAGAATAGACGTCGATATGACGTCCTGCTTAGGATATCCTCTTTGCGTCCAATAATGGATGTCCGATGGATGTCCATTTTTAGTCTATGGACATATGGACTTAAAATGGATCTTAAATGGATGTCCTAAGGACGTCCTGTGCTATCTGGATTATAATCAGCCTTGGCAGAGAACGCATATCGACGGTCCGGCACCGCAGATCAGACATTGCGCCGTATGCCAATCGTCAACGCGATCCGAAGAGGCGGCGGCGGATTGTTCAACAGCGCGATAACCGCGCTTCCCTTCGAGTTGCACGTTCCTGGCTATCAATTCTGCGGATCCGGTACTCGTCTCGCTAAACGACTGCGACGCGGATTGAGGTGTAAATCTGTTAGATGCGGCGTGCCGCGAACACGATATAGCATATTCGCGAAGTAACGACCTAGCGGAACGTCACGCCGCCGATCGAATTCTCGCTGATAAGGCGCGAGAACGTATCGCAGCGAGGGACGCGACTCTCGGTGAGAGAGCCGTAGCGACCGCCGTATGGGCGGCTATGAAAGCAAAAACAAAACTCGGAATGGGTCTGAAGAGAAGGATGAAAAAGAAGGGATCGAGAAGGAAGAAGAGAGTGCTACCGATAGCGAAACGCGGAGACTTGTTACCGCTTCTACCAGTACTAGGAGCACTTGGTTCCTTAATCGGTGGAGCGGCCGGCGTGGCGAAAGCCGTAAACGATCGGAAGGCTGCTCGTCGTCAATTGGAAGAGCTGCAACGTCACAATCGCGCGATAGAGGGCCACGGATTGTATCTCGCGCCGTATAAGTGTTGTGAGTGCGCGACACTCACACAAACTCTACTTGTAATAACGAGAAGGGTGTCGAGTGACACCTCGCGCGACGACACCGTCCGGCCTTGCTACCGGGCATCGCACCGGCCTTCACACCGGACATCACACCGAGCTACATATCCGGTTACTCATTTTGCCACCCGAAATCTCCTGATTTCCGGTGGAATGCGCCTAGCTAGCAATTGCTGGCTAAGCTAGTGCACGGGCCAAAGGCCCGTGACCGCGAGTGACACCCCTTGGTAACAAGCCGAAAGGCTGAGTATATAAAGACCGCGGAAAGAGAACGAGTGGGCTCATAATCAATAATAATAGCGACGAGTATATGTCGCTCGTCGAAACTACAAACTAGACGAAGTAACTCATCTTTCGGGTTCGCTAACGAAAACTGTACAGGAAGAATAAATATATATCTCTTATTATTAACTCTCGGCGTTATATCTTGGAAACCTGATCCCGAGGAGTCATCGGCAGCGGTCCCGCACTGTATCCCGAGACCAGGGATACAACAAATTGGTGGCAGCGGTGGGATTCACTGCCGAAAAAATACCGAAAAGGGAAAAAACGCTCCCTAACGGACTCAGCGCACAGAGGAAAACCGCCGAAGAGAAACATTAAAGCCAGGGCGACAATTCACCCGAGGCGCAACAAAGCCGACCTGCTGATTCTCCGAGACAAGGAAGGAAGATAGCATCGGACAACAGCGATAGCAGTGTTATCTAAGACGACACCGACCTACCGCAACGTGACGCACCAGCCACAAGCAGCTGAGCGACGGACAACATGCGGCGATACATCGCGGTAATGTAAGTCCACGAAATTATTTTGTATACCAAAAACCTTGTAATAAAAACGACACGCGAACCCGAATTGATTAGGCCCCCGGTAACACTATTACCGAAACGCGTACTAACGATAGCGAATGTCCGACGACAATAGCACACCGATAAGAAACGAATCGTGGCTATTCAGTAGAGCGGCGGCGCGATCCATACACTATCGCGAGTTAGAACTAGCGTGGCGAGCGGCACAGGCCCTCCGTGAGGATCGAGATAACGATCGCAGGGCCTTAGGGCGTCTCCTAGACGGCGATAGCGAGCTACCCGAGCACGTCATACGTGAGCGAGAATTTCCTTTCGGGGCCCTCGACGCCAGTTTATTTTCCACCGACGCAGTTGACGTGACAAGACGAGACCGCGTGGACAGACGGACGAGACCGTACGTTAGTCGCACTCCGAGCCGCGTATCTTCACGAGATGAATTTTCGCTGACCTCGTACGATTCCGATATCTTTAACCCTGAAGAAATTTTCGAGAGATACGAAATGAGTACCAACGAACAAGCTCAACCCTCGGGAACTCAACAATCAGAGGCTCAACATTTCATAGCCGACGCAGAGCGGGAACTTCAAGAAATACACCATGAAATCCGCGAAAACCCAGTTGCACGAGCAGCACCGCCAAACGTAGCACAAGAGAGAGACAATGAAGTCCGAGACACTCTGCGCGCGGTGATTCAAGAATTACGTCGGTTACAAACAGACATAGACGCCGTACGGGAAACGCAAGTACACACTCAGCGCATTCACGACTATCGACCATCGCGACTCAGTAGGAGAGACACAACCTACGTAGATCACGATGATGTTCGCCACCAGCGAGGTCGCGGGTCCCTACCATTAAAAGAAGCGCGCTGCATGATCCCTGAATTCGACGGGAATGCAAGTAAACTACAAGAGTTTCTAAGCGCCATGACATATGCGGTCGAAAACATCGATCCGAACGATGAGGTAACTCTGTTAGGAGCTATCCTATGCACCAAGTTGAAAGGGCGCGCAATGTTGGATTTCCAAACGCGAAAGATTCGCAATTTTGAACAACTAAGACAGGAATTAGAAGCGTGCTACGTGAGTAAAAAGAGCACCACACATTTGCAAATTGAATTTAATACTCTCAAACAAAGAACCGGAGAAAATGCACGGACCTACGGACTTAGAGCCGACAAATTAACAATGGATCTGTATGAGTCCATGATAGAGGGTCGACAACATTACACAACGGAAAATAAACGCGCGATATTAGATATCCTACAACAACAGGCGCTTGAGAATTATCAGATAGGGCTAAACGACGACACAAAAGCCGTAGTCAGATCGCGAGGATATGCAACGTTGCAGGATGCGATAGCAGCCGCGACCGCAGAAGAACGAATAAAGGGAACAACAGTTTCCCGCCCGAAACCAAAATATTATATGCCGGCCGCAGATAATTACAAAAATAAGCTACAATGTCGAAAGTGCGGAAAGTTAGGACACCACGGAAAAGACTGTCGCAACAGTCGTTACTCGAACCGGTTCGCATTACCACAACCTGATAAAACACGTATAAATGCCGTAGAGAAATTCTGCAAGCATTGCAAAAAACGTGGCCATACACAAGCCGAGTGTTGGCACTTGAACGGGAGGCCTCGCAACAAAACGCCATATCACCCTCCTCGACCACAAAATAATGGGAATAAAAATAACAACCCTAGAAAAGCGATCGAACCGCGTAAAAAGAAGAATTCCGGATCCGAGTCTAGTAGCGAAGACGAAAGGAAAACAGCCGGAAAGAAAGATAAGCGCGCTCAGACGTATCAGGTCGCGCAAGTAACTCGAGCCGCCCAGCCGAGCAGCGGCCTAGATCAAATCACGCTTCCGATACAAGAAACGCGCTCAGGAGAAATAAACATGCTTTTCGATTCGGGCGCAACCCTTTCACTCATCAAGGTAAAAAACTTAAAAGGGAAAACTCGAATTTCCCCCGAAAAAATCACCCTTGCGGGAATAACGGGGCACAAAATGTATACAATCGGAAGCATGCAAGCCCACATTAATATAGGCGAACAGGTATTAAGACATACCATGTACGTGGTCAAGGATGACTTCCCCATGGAGTACGATGGAATACTGGGACTGGACTTCATGAAAAATCACCGCGTGATCTGCGATTACGACAAACAACAATTGAACATCGCCGGCGTCACTTTCAAAATAAAACCTTACGGTAAGATAATTCTACAACCGCGCAGCGAGACTATTGTCCGAGCAACCACTAACCGAAATCAGCCCGGAGTAATCCAGGCGAAGGAAACTAAGCCCGGCGTATATATCGGACGATGCATGGTCAAGCCGAAGAATTTTGCATGCGTAATCAGCATCATAAATACCACAGATAAGCCGGTAGAGATACGCACGCCGCACGTGACAATAGAAGATCCCGACGAAAGTGATCATCAAATATACGCGGTTATCAACGAGGCGGAACGCGCGAATAAACTCCCACGAAGCAAACGAATCTGACAAACATTGCGTACCCAGCATCTCAATTCGGAAGAACGACAGGCACTCACACGGATATGCGAAGAATACCAAGATACCTTCCACCTCAGTGGAGAACCACTGACATGCACTGCAGCAGTGAAACACGAGATACGTACACAAGCCGACTCATCGCCGGTCAACGTACGGCCGTATCGCCTCCCCGCAAGGCATAAGGAAGAGGTGAATACACAGATAAAACAAATGCTGCATGATGGCATTATCAAAGCCAGCACGAGCCAATGGAATGCGCCACTGCTAGTGGTACCCAAAAAGGCCGACTCGTCTGGAAAACCGAAGCTCCGAATCGTGATCGACTTCCGAAAACTAAATGATCTAACAATTGGCGATTCTTTTCCCCTACCCAATATTGAGGAAATATTAGATCAGCTGGGAAACGCCAAATATTTTTCGACGCTAGACTTAGCGTCGGGGTATCATCAGATACCGATGGCTGAGCCAGATAAACAAAAGACAGCGTTCTCGACACCATACGGACATTATGAATATAATCGGATGCCCTTTGGATTAAAAAATGCGCCAGCCACATTCCAGAGGCTGATGAACTCGGTACTCATGGGAATTCAAGGACTCAGATGCCTAGTATATCTCGATGACATAGTGATATACGGATCGAGTTTAAGCGACCATAATAAACGCCTAACAGAAGTATTGCAACGCCTACGAGAAGCGAACTTAAAGTTGCAACCGGACAAGTGCGAATTCCTGCGCAAGGAAGTAAATTACCTAGGACACGTAATTTCCGAAAATGGAATATCGCCCGACCCGGCAAAATTGCAAGCTATAGAAGATTTTCCGGAGCCCAAAAAGGTCAAAGATATCCAATCATTTATAGGCCTGGCCGGATATTACAGAAAATTTATCAGCAATTTTTCCAAGATCGCGAAACCATTAACAAAACTAACAAAAAAGACGGAAACATTCGCGTGGACTGCCGAACAGCAAATAGCTTTCAACACATTAAAAGAAAAATTAACTACGGCGCCCGTACTTCAATACCCAGATTTTACAAAAGAATTCAACGTGACTACCGACGCCTCAGATTATGCAATAGGAGCCGTACTGTCACAGGGACCGATAGGAAAAGACCGTCCCATTGCTTACGCGAGCAGAATATTAAACCGCGCCGAGCAAAACTACAGCACGACAGAGAAAGAATTACTTGCAATAGTATGGGCTGTAAAACACTTTCGGCCATATGTCTATGGGACAAAATTCAAAATCGTAACTGACCACAAACCCCTTATATGGTTATTTAACGTAAATGACCCCGGATCAAGATTGATCCGATGGCGATTAAAACTGGAGGAATATGACTATGAAATTATTCATAAGGCCGGTCGAGCGAACGCGAACGCCGACGCGCTAAGTCGCAACGTGAAGCGGGAAGCTCACGTTACCAAAGCAGCTGATAGAATCCTCACACTAGACGAAGACGGCGAATACGCACGTGCATCTACAGAAGATGAAAAGGAAGAAGACAACGTATGCGAACCAGCGTACACAGAAGAAAAGAAAAAACAAATTCTATACGAATATCATGATGCACCTACGGGAGGGCACCAAGGAATTGAGAGAACAATAAAAAGAATACGATTGACACATAATTGGCCCGGATTAACGGCCGATGTAGAGCGATACATTAAAAAATGTGAGCTTTGTCAGAAAAATAAACTTTCTTGGAGAATAAAAGCCCCTCTTGTCGTCACAGACACGCCTAGCCGACCTTTCGAAAAATGTGCACTGGATATAGTGGGACCACTAACAATAACGAAAAATGAAAATCGGTACCTACTGACATTCCAAGACCATCTTACAAAATTTAGTAAGGCAATACCTATACCGAACCAGGAAGCAAATACCGTGAGCAAAGAATTTGTCACGAAAATCGTCCTGGAATACGGAACGCCAGAATACGTACTGACAGACCAAGGCACTAACTTCCTGAGCGAAATTTTCAAGAATACGTGCAAGCTACTGAAGATAAATAAAATTCAGACTACCGCATATCATCCCGAAAGCAATGGTATCCTCGAGCGATCACATCGGACCTTAGCAGAATACCTGCGACATTATATAAATAAGGACCAAACCGATTGGGACGAATGGATCCCGTACGCGATGCACACGTATAATACAACGCCTCATACGGCGACAGGGTATACACCGTTTGAATTAATCTACGGTCGACAGGCAGAACTGCCGACGGCCCTGACAAAACCGCCTAAACCTACCTACAACTACGACGATTACGCGCAGGAATTACGGGAAAGGTTAAGAGCCACTAATCGTGTCGCACGCAAAAATATAAAAGACGAAAAGGCCAAGGCCAAGACGCAGTACGATAAAAAGACAAAAGAAATAAGATTTAAAGTCGGCGAAAAAGTATTACTTTACGACGAAACGCTCCGACGCGGAAGATCGAAAAAACTCGACGCGCAATGGACCGGACCGTATACGGTAACCGAAAAACATTCTAATATAAACTATACAATAAGGCGAGGGAGGACAACGACGCGCGTACACGTAAACCGTCTGAAACCGTTTATTGAGGCCTAACCCGCGGTCAAAAGAGAGGATAAAAAACATGCTCACATGCACGCACATACACAATAAAAAGAAAAAAGAGAAATATAATAAATAAAAAAGAATTAGACTCACCAAAACGAAGACCGCCAACCAGGAACATAATCCATAACAGCAGAGGATACACTATACACTAAAACTAAACTAAACACTAAAACTAAACTACACACTACAAACTACTATACTACAAAGTATCTATACACGGATTAGTCAACCGCGTCCATGTCTGGATCCTCCGGCGAAAGATCCAGACGAGGCAAGTTTCCCTCGCGCAAATATTGATCCACGGCAAACTCGAACTCCAAATCGAGGTCACCACCGAATTCTTCACTATAATCATTAGTTAAAAAACGAGCAAGCAAAGGGGCGGGAATCAAAATTTCCCCAAGCTCGTCGGTCGGAAAACACTCGGAGAACACCTCGCCCTCCGCACCGGCGGGAACAAACATTTCGGACTCCTGAGAAAGGTCCATGAATAAATCTAAATCTCCATAAGGAGCACTATCAGGGTTTGATAAATGTTCAAACCCACTAACGAGCAATGGCTCAGCGGCACCCGTGCACTCCTCATCAACGGACGAAAAACTTTCGTCCAAAAGAGCCACAGTGTCAAGATCACTGAAATCGTCGAAACTGTTCTCACTCTCCTCAGCACTCTCTTCACTGGAAGACGCGAAGAAAAACTCACGACGAGACATGATTATGAAAAACAAGCAAACGCACGAACAGATAGCCGACAAGAGACTAAAGGACCGGATCGTCCAGAAAAGAAAAGACACACGAAAAAAGGTGTAAATAGATAACAGGATGCAACGCTAAGCATACGATAAAAAATGAGGAATCAACGAGATACACAGGCAACGGAAACGAAAATATGACACATTTCGAAGTGCGAAATGATAAACGATACAAATTTGAGAATTCTTTTCCGCTCCCATCTGAACTTGAGAATCCTTTTCCGCTCCCACGGTCCCACAACGATCACATATAAAAATACTTTTGTAGCAAGTAAAAATAATATATACAAAAAAAAAAAAAAAAATTTTTTTTTTAAATAAAACAAAATAATTACAGATTTATAATCTGGGTGACGCTAAGTTCCGCAGAAGACCCGGACATGAAGGCACCGTATGAAATAGAAAAATTTACGCACCATCCAGGGATATATTTTGAAAAGCTAGGAGGATTACATCAGGTTGAATCCTTCTGGAAAGTGGTCATCAAGATAGACGTGACGACACTATCAAAACGACTCGCACAGGTAGAAAAATACGTACGCAAAACGGATAATCTATGCAAAATGATAGCAGTCATAGGGAAAGAAACATGCGAAAATTTACACAGCGTTATTGAAAAAGGGTGTGAAAGAACTAATAAATTAATAGAACGCATAAACTCAACATACAATACAAGAATACACAAAAGAGGATTAATCGACGGGATAGGATCAGTCGCAAAATCATTGTTCGGTACGATGGACGCAAACGATGAAAAATTAATTAACGAACAACTAACGGTATTACACGACTCACAGGAATTAAACAAACACGCAATAAAAAACCAAATAAAAATAATGCAAGCCACTATCGCTCACATTGATAACAGTGAAAGAACTATCCGACAAAACGAAAATACTCTCGCGGACGCGACAGACAAACTAAGAACAAAATTATTAGAAGACGAACGCCAAAGTAACTTACACGAAAATTTTATAATAATTAACGCGGTACTGTCTGATCTAACACGCGACGCGGAAGACGTACTAGAATATTTAACGTTTTTAAAAGAAGGAATTCTGCATCCTCGGTTAACACCTATATCAATAATAATAGAATCACTTAAAGACGCTAGCTCGCAATTGCCCGAAGGACTCTACTTCCCATTCAGAATAAAAGAGAATGAATGGTCGACAATAGAGAAATTTGCGACAGTAGGCGCATACTGCGATCAAATAAATATATATACTATTTTACGATTCCCTCTAATTTCGATGCCAAAATACGAAATACTAAGTGTAATTCCGCTACCTATCCCAAGTCAGAACAACATTTTTTCGTTCGTAGAAATTAACAATCCCCTGATTGCAATAGACACAGAACAGCGTACTTACATAACCCTCGCAAAGAACGACCTGCGGAAATGCATAGAGATAAATACCGAATACCTATGCACGGAAAATCACCCCGTATATCAAATAAACCCAGACTCTATCTGCGAGATAAAAATGTATCTAGAAACGAAAGATCATTATAAAAATTGTAACATAAAAAATGCGACGTCGAACCACAGTCTTTGGATAGCGTTAAGTAATTCACACTCGTGGCTATACTCGTCACCACGAAAGCAAGTAATTACTCTACATTGTAAAGACCATGGAAAAATAAAGGAAACAATTGAAAAAGTAGGTAAAATTACATTAAAAAATAACTGTAAGTTAGTGACAGAAAATACAATTATAAGATCACCCAAGATGTCACATGAGACAAGAGTAGAATCATATCTCCCTCAGTATAATATTTCACTACTACAGAAGCCTGGTTTAGAAAACGATACAGGTCTCAAAGAAATAAAATTAAAAAATATTATACCAAATCCGACGGAATTAAAAAATTCCAAGGATAAATTAGAGGAGATAGACAACGAACTAGATAAAAATTCAAGTTCGATTTTTCAGTCGCCACACTTTATTTTTCCAATGGCGACAAGCGGAACAACAATTGTAATAATAATAATAGCCGTAGTAATAGGATTTATTATAATAAAAAAGAAAAAACGGAATAACAATAAGCGGGTGACATTAGATATAGATACAGAATATACGATACCGAGATCTATCCTAAAACGAAGCAACAGCACACGTTTCTAACACAAAAAACATATATATATATATATATGTATATATATGTAATAGTAATTAACAACTATATGTAATAGTAATTATTATATATATCATATACAATTTGATCCATTATTTCCTGCGGGAAAAAACGTGGCATTAGTTTGCACAGCTCTACGTCTCGGATTAACAAAATTAGACCCATATATCACACGATATATCGCGTTACACCGGAACCAAAGAATCAAAAAACTTATTTCTGCAAATTTCGCTCACACACCGGATGTGCATAGCTGAATTGACTATGACCATATATGGCCCGATTTAGGGAATTACACCCCACCACTTCCATTCCTACGAGACTATAAAAACTGACGACCCAATCGAGCCCTAAAGACTCGATACTGTCGTTACGATAAACAAAGTTCAAGCTCAAGAACAACAGCAGCAGCCAGGCGGAACCAGCCCCGCAAATTACCCCGGTGACATAGAGTTTACAACACACACACCAACTCCAAGGACAGGATGAAAATTCCTGTGGAATTTGAACTCAGTCAGCCCATCGATGGAGTGCGCCCATTGGACCACCCAGAAAGATACGAAAGACTTCTACGAAGCATCTGCCTCCAACCAACAGAGAGATGTCTAGTGGAAACAGAGTTTCCTTGGAGAAGATGGTGCCGAAGCTGTTATCGCCAACGATACCGGCTTTATTGCACCATACGAGATCCATCGGCACACGGATACCGGACGCAGCTCTCACCTGACGAACATTGGGAAACGATCACCGAGTGTTTCAAATGCGGAAAAGTGTTAATGAACGTGTGCCCTGCCAGAAACTGCCGGAAGTGCATCGAGATATTCCTCGACGAAGAAGAGGCCGTAAACGAGACCCTGGACATGAACATGTTCAGTTTTGAAAGATTTTAAAACCTGTGTGTACGCGAATCTGAGAACGAGCAATACCAGCTACAAATGGTATGTAATTATTAGTATAAAACAATAAAGAAATAGCGATTAGTATATAGTTTTTCACTAAGGAAAAGCGATAAGATAGCGTAAACTATTAGTTGCGAAAACTCAGCCCCTCGTTTTCTTTCCAATAAGGGGGAGGGATGTTGTGAGTGCGCGACACTCACACAAACTCTACTTGTAATAACGAGAAGGGTGTCGAGTGACACCTCGCGCGACGACACCGTCCGGCCTTGCTACCGGGCATCGCACCGGCCTTCACACCGGACATCACACCGAGCTACATATCCGGTTACTCATTTTGCCACCCGAAATCTCCTGATTTCCGGTGGAATGCGCCTAGCTAGCAATTGCTGGCTAAGCTAGTGCACGGGCCAAAGGCCCGTGACCGCGAGTGACACCCCTTGGTAACAAGCCGAAAGGCTGAGTATATAAAGACCGCGGAAAGAGAACGAGTGGGCTCATAATCAATAATAATAGCGACGAGTATATGTCGCTCGTCGAAACTACAAACTAGACGAAGTAACTCATCTTTCGGGTTCGCTAACGAAAACTGTACAGGAAGAATAAATATATATCTCTTATTATTAACTCTCGGCGTTATATCTTGGAAACCTGATCCCGAGGAGTCATCGGCAGCGGTCCCGCACTGTATCCC
The DNA here is from genome assembly GCF_013373865.1 of Monomorium pharaonis. Lineage (NCBI taxonomy): Eukaryota > Metazoa > Arthropoda > Insecta > Hymenoptera > Formicidae > Monomorium > Monomorium pharaonis. Next base: position 12,620,937 of record NC_050471.1, read on the forward strand.
GAGACCAGGGATACAACATAAGAAACGCGAAGGTGCAATATCGACCGGGCGGCGAAAGAGAGGAAAAAAAAACGCGGGGCAAGATAGCGACGACGCTAGACTATTTATCCGACGTCACGACGAACGAGCAATTGACGCGAGCGGCGAAACGCGCGCGAATTCCATATTTCAGAGGAGTATTCACGCGCGACGATTTACCGACAAGAGTGCGACGCGCGGAGTGCGGTATCGTGAATCTCGACGACGAGGAAGGTTCGGGAACGCATTGGATCGCTTACGCGAAGAGAGGAAGCAGAGCCGTTTATTTCGATAGTTTTGGAAATTTTCGGCGATAACGTTGACGTGACGTATAATCCTCGGTCGTATCAGACGTACGATCAGAGCATATGCGGTCAGTTGTGCTTGCGATTTCTTCGCGGTATCGATTGGAATTAAATATACAGAGTGTTAATAAACCTTCGCATAATATTTATACCATTGTGTTGCCCACGAAAATCCAAGACGAAAAGCTCTTTAAATTTTTTCAATTCCATGCGTACAGTTCTTATAATTATTGTCGGAAAATAGTGAAATATTGCCAATATACGCATGGCTATAACGGAAACACAAGCGCGGTGGGAAACAAGACGATCGTCGTCGCTCGCCGCGAGGCGAGGACAGCGCAAATAAAATTCATTGCTATTCGCAATGTTATTCGCAGCGATAAGCGATGGGAACTAAGGATGGTCGACGATAGCTCATAACTAAAATTTTTCACATAAATTTTTAAATTGTACTACATAAATTGGGAAGCAAAAAAATTAAAAGTTGATTAAAAACATTAAGAGAATCATTTCATTAGTATTTTCATTGATATACTTGAATTTTAAATCAATGAAAGAGAATAATTTGTTGGAAATCCACTACAGCTTATGCTCTTTCGTAATTTTGCAAGCTTATCAGAACTGTATGTATTTGTTTATTTATAATATATTTGTTTATTTATAAAATGTAAGTAGACATTTTCACGAATAGCGGACTTTACAATTTGTAGACTTTATTCCAACGTGCAAAATTTCCAAAACGAATAGGAAACAATTAATTGTTTATGACTTATTCGCTTTTATTTCTTTAAAATTCAAGTATACCCAGTGAACACATTTTATAGCAATATAACATGGAAGTTACAAGTAATTTAACATTGTTATTCTTGTGATATGTAGGTGCTATATGACATGGAAATAACCTGTTACGTAATATTTGTTATACGTAAGTGACATAGTTGTTATACATCATTTTGGCGTTACAGTTATTCAACAAAAATTGTATAATCGTAACATAACACGTTCGTATCAATGTTATTACAGAACGATGCGTCGTAGTTGACTCAGAAATCAGACAATATTATAACATCCTGAATGACAGATCCATTTGATAATAAAAAAAATTATTATAAAGATAATGTTTTTAAAAATAACGATTTGTCTACAATTACTACGCACAAAAAATGCACAAAATCTAAATTCATCATGTGCTGAACAAAAACAGAATAATAAATGTATACTATTCAATTTTTCATAGAATTATGATTTATATAATAGTTAACCATCTAATTAATCATTTGAACGCTTCAAAGATTAGTGCTAAATAGATCGCAATTTCCATCAAATTATTAAGGTTACGGAAAAAGATAAATTTAACAATGAAATTAATAAGTAAATAAATTAATGCTATTTATTTTTAATATGTTTTGCAAAATTTAATTGCTTTTATAAAAAATAATATAGTTGCGTCAGTTTATAACATATAGGTATACAATAACAAGTACCCATATCAATGAGTCAAATTGGCGTAGCAGGTAGAGTACAAGGTTCGTCATCCTAAGGTCCCGGGTTCAAACCTAGCAGCGGCAAGTAAGAATAAAATAAAAAATAACATAATTTAAATTTAATTAATTAATAAAAATTTATCCTAAATTTAGTATGTGCTGTTGATAAAAATAATTAAAAAAAAATGAAATTTGTATTTTATTTTATTTTTTTTTGTAACTGTTGTGTGACAGTTAGATACATGTAATTATAACATGTTATATTGCTGAGTCGGAAATTGTAACTTACATGTAAGTTACGTGTAATTTCAGAGTAACATAACTTATTATATTCGGTTACATTGCTGTTACACTGCTACTATATTACTGTGTTCACTGGGTATTAATGAAATTAATATGACATATTTTTTGTTGTTAAATGGTCTACAAGTATAAAATATGTGGCCAAAAATATTAACCTTACATATTTAATCAATAAAGTTGGAAAATTGCGAGAAAAAATCGGAAGCGGCAGATTTTTAATGAATTATTTGGTTTTATTAATTTAAAACTGTAGTTCATTGAAAATACTATGGCGCATCTTCCAAAAGCTGTAAAGTGACTTGCTAGTATAAGGATAATAACAAAATATATTAATTTTACATACAGTTCTGATAAGCTTGCAAAATTACGAAAGAGCATAAACTGTAGTGGATTTCCAACGAATTATTCTCTTTCATTGATTTAAAATTCAAGTATATCAATAAAAATACTATGAAATGATTCTCTTAATGTTTTCAATCAATTTTTAATTTTTTTAGCTTCGCAATTTATGTAGTACAGTTCAAAAATTTATGTGAAAAATTTTAGGTATGAGCTATCGTCGACCATCCTTAGTCCCCATCGCTTATCGCTACGAACAACGTTAGGAATAACAATGAATTTTGTTTGCGCTTTCCTCGCCTCGCGGCAAGCGACGATAGTCTTGTTTCGTACCGCGCTCGTGTTTCCGTTATAGCCGTGCGTACATTGGCAATATTTCACTATTTTCCGACAATAATTATAAGAACTGTACGCATAGAATCGAAAAAATTTGGAGAACTTTTTATCTTCGATTTTCGTGGGCAACACGATAGTATAAATATTATGCAAAGGTTTATTAACACCCTGTATAATTTTAGTCGCACGATTGAAAAAAAAACCAATTCAGTCGATCGTCATGTCGATGACGCTCACGTTGTCCGGCGTAAACAACGTTCTCGTTGCCAGCTACTTTCCCGCTCTCGATCTTAGCGACGGCGAGTACGAATTAGGTCTCGCGAATTTTGAAAGTTACAACACGATACCGAACATTCACTCGGAAAACAATAAATTTTACTACGGTGACAAGAACGACGTGATCGTTATTCCCGAGGGATCCTACGAGCTACACGCCATCGGACGATATCTCAGAGCCGCGTTTACGTACAGACACGAGGGACAAATGGAATCATATCGGGATACACTGTTTCATCAAGAAGAAGGGAATTGCGTCACGGATAACACCTATTGCGTGTACGACGACATCGTTTACGATGCGAGTCCAACAATCGTTCTTCGCGCTAACGAGAACACCATGAAAACCGAAATAAAATGCCCGTATCGGATAAATTTCACCTTGCCGAATAATATTGGATCTCTGTTAGGTTTTTCCGCGGGACGCATACTGGAACCGAATAAATGGCACGTATTCGACAAACCGGCGAATATTATGAACGTCAACGTTATACGTGTGGAATGTAACGTCACCGCGGGAGCTTACAGCAACGACAAGCCGGTTCATACGATACTCGAGTTCATCCCGAACGTTCCTCCGGGATATAAAATATCGGAAACACATCATTTACTTTCCGGTTATCGCGCGGAGCGTCACGTTGCGAGTGGTGGATCAAGACGGTCATCAATTTTCGAGGAGAGGAGATAACGATCAGATTACACGTGAAAAAACGTAGACATGATTAAACATGCTCTTTGTCGGTGAATCGCGGGTGAAAAAAAATATAGATTTGTTCGCGTCAAAGGGAGAAGGAGAGGTAAAACAGCAGCGTAGCTAAACACAGCAAATGTTGCGTTTCTTCGCTCTTTGGGTTTTATTCAAGCGAATCACACTTGATTTTATATTACCTTATATCGTAATATTTCATATCTTTCCACTACGCTAATATAAGCTTCGATTGCGAAAAAAATAAACGTACTTTTCACTCATTAATATATTTATTTACATTAAATACATATTTCGATGTCATATATTTATTTCACATATAAGATACATATAACATTGCGAAGACATTATATTCTTCGCGATTACAAATTATCAATCACCGTAATAGATATCATATGATGTAACACATTATTTTTTATTTGGAACGTTATAGCCGGAGGACGAGGGACCAGCTGCTTCCTGTACAGTCGCGTCGACTTTATCGCTGTCCGTCGAGTCGTCAAGGCGTTTTCGCTTCCTCTCCTCGGAATAATTATCGCTACTCCCTCTGTATTGATCCCGTACCTCCCTCACGACTCCAGATACCGTCATCAACTCATTCGCCATGACCTCGAAAAGCTTGCGCAATAATCCAAATTTGCGATCCGTATCCGATGAAGAATAAAGAAATTGCACACGGAAATTGGAATATTTCCACCAATCGGACTTATCTCTGCTCTTTATATCTTTGACCTCGTACAGGCTCACGCAAACCAAACGGTCTCCGTTTTCTCCAGGGGTTCTCATTACGAACACTCGCCCATCCTTTACTCTCGTTACATTCTGAGATATCAAACCGACGTCCCGATCACCGAACGAATCGAACATCGCGTCGATACCCCGCGTCTTCTTGTTCTTTTGAGATTCTTCTACCTTCTGTTCCTTGGCGTGGAAATTTGTCTGAGTAGCACAATCCTCCATATCCAGCCTTATAATATAGCTTCGGACTTCGTTCAACCAAAATCTGTACGCATCTTCTGTCATTATACCCAGAACCATTTGCGCGTACGTTTCGTTAGAAATATTTTGTCGAATAAAGTTCTACATTTTAATTCTAAGACATACGGGATCAAACGTACCCTTCGTGACCCATAATTGAAATATATTTTTCAGCATACGTCTCATCTCCATAGCCTCGCGAATTCGACGTGTCTCGCATTCACATTTTACGCTCTTAGCTAACTCACAATCGCATTTTACATTCTTGGCTATATAATTCGATAAAGATGCGATGAGCAGCCTGATATTGCGCGTCGCCGAAACAGTTGGATCCCAGAGCTCAGTCAACAAATCGATCAATGAAAAATAAGCCGGTGAATCCACTCTACCCTCATCATACAATTCGACATCCATGCCGTTTCTCACTATATAACAAATATTTACACATTTACTATAAATTATTATTACATAGGATTGTTTTCATTACCTACCTGCAATATACTCTGAGAAACAACACCAACCAGTAATAAGTCTGAAACTGCAGCAGCGCTCTAAATGCAATCTCTTATATATCTTCCAATTTAACACACACCATTCAAAACAAACCAATATTTTATTCTACATACAAACACCACCGCGAATTGTGCACATCCCGAGGAAATTGATTATTATTATTTTTAGCTTACAGGACTATACCACGCACATCTCGAGATAATTCGAGAGATAGGCCACGGGCTCGACCAATTAGAATTTGCCGAGTAAAGGCGCAAAACGGACGGCGACGAAATGAATCGCTCGCCGCGCCTGAATCCGTACGGTATCTCGTAGGAAGCGTCTTTCCGCTCGGCTTATGCATCGTTGAAAAAAATAGATTGCTCTATGTTTATGCGTTTAAATATTATACGTATACGCACAAACATAAAAATAATTCACGCGGGAAAGTCGATAGAACGATCAATTACCAAACGAAACGACGGCGCGAGTAAAAGCGCCAAAAAACTAAAAAGCGCGCGATAACTCGTCTCATCGTGTTCCCCATGAATTTCCCCGTACGCTTCCAATCGTACGGTTTCACCAGCAAAAGCGCTTCCTGTGCGCGCCTCAAACCGTACCCCAGTGCGCCTCAAACCGTACGGTTTCACCAGCAGACACCCTTAACACCCGGCACAAAATCCCCCTCTCCTATACCCCCCCCCTCGTTTCCCAAGTGATTTACATTCCCTCCTCGACCCCCTCGGAGCACCCAGTTGCGATCGCGTACAAATTTCTCGTCAAAATTTCTATACGACCCCCCACTCCTTTTTCCCCCTCATTTCCCATTTGATTTGCCTTCCCCCCGCGATACCCCTCCAGCATCCGAGCGTAGAACCCGCATAGAATAACTACTTATGTAAACCCATCTACGTGTGTATACAGTTTAGTGATATCCTATCTGTGTGTGTATGCACCTCTATAATATTTTATCTGTGTCGGCATGTAACTCAATGGTATTCTATCTACGTGGACATATAACTCAATGATATTCTATATATCTACGTACATACGTAATTGTATATACAAATGTATGCGACTCTATGATATTTTATTCGTGTATATATGCGATTCTATAGTATTCTATTGTTGGACCGACCGACACCACCGGGTGTCGCCATGGATGTCGGCTCGACCGACCGACTGATACCAACAGGTGTCGCCTCGGGAGCGCGCTCGAGCGAGTAGTACGCCTACGCCTATGGCCACGTACGGTCGGCTTGTACCCGCGCTAACCTTAATAAACAAGACTTGCATACAGTAGCCCCGAGTACTCTCTGTTTACTCTGAACCTCTCGCGTCCCCGTATCGTTCCTCTCCTCATCCGAGAAACCCAACAACTGGCGCTGCGTATAGGATACTTGTGTAAGTGGAATATCAGTGATTCGCGATCAATATGTCCGACCAAACAGATCGAAGCTCTCACGGCGGCCATCAATAGCCTTCTTCAACTTCAACTCAACTAACGAGGCGAACACGAAGTCTCATTGCAAGCTCACACATCATCGCACTCAAAAACATACAACCACTTGAGTGCTCGTGTCGAGAAGTACCATTACGATTCAGGTGACAAAACGAAGCCGTTCTCAAAATGGCTGCTACGCCATGAATACACTGTGGTCACGGAAGCAGCGTGCTTGCCACTTCAGGTGCAAACACGTCTCGTCCTAGACAAACTCGGGCAAACGGAATTCGACAGGTTAGTAGATCACGTCGCGCCTACGGATCCGACCACCATGCCTCAGAAGGATCTCATAGCGATCCTAAAGGAACTTTTCGGCGATAAAGTACCGATCACCCGTCCACGTATCGAAATCCTAAATTACCGTTACGACAAGTCAACTCCCATCACGGAGTATTTGGACCGTATCAACCGGCACGCCGCTGACGTCGACCGTTCTAGCCTGACCGACGATAACCTTCGAATACTGTTATTGCTGCAATCATTCAGCTTCTCGAGCGATAACGATGTACTAAAAAAGATCGCGCTTTGCGTTATCGAGAAAAATCCATCTACATCTCTCAAAAATGTCGTCGCTGAACTCGAAGCTTACATGAACGTCGCGACAGGCAAAAAACCTTGGAAAATACAACAAAGCAATCGCAAATTGCCGTCTTAAACGTCGCGCGGGCTAAACCAAAACAGGTGTCAAAACGAGAAACCGCGTTCGAGACTACAAAGGCGTCTAAAGCCAAGTCAACCGCCACCACCACAAAGTGCAACGGGTGTGGCGGCGCGCATCCGCGTGTGAAATGCACTTTCCGCGACGCAGTGTGCCACAAGTGCTCGGTCAAGGGCCACATCGCTAAAGTGTGCCGCGCAAAACCGAAAGAGTCGGAACCCGTCACTGAAACCAAAAGCGTCGTGACTCATTCGCTCTCCGCGATCGGTAAACGCCGACGCTACGTAACGATGTCCTTGCTAGGTAAAACAGTGACACTCCAGTACGACACCGACTCGGACATCACGGTAATCGGTAAAAAAGATTGGATCCGTATCGGATCGCCAAAACTCGCACCTAGCGATACCATCAAACACGCGGGCGGGAGCAAATTAGATGTCCTTGGTAAATTCCATTGCACGATTTCCGCACTTGGTTGCGAATCCAAAATCTACGTTTACGTCGCGTCGCGAGACGAAGTTAACCTATTCAGACTAAATGCCATAGACGATCTTAACTTATGGTCTGTGTTATTATCTGACTTGCCCAGAGTCAGCTCCGCGCCAACTCCACTGCAGGTTACTGCATCGGCACTAGCGAGCGCGAACCAAACGCGCGAACAAACACTCAAACCTACTACGTCCAGTAACTGTACTAAAGTCGCATCGCGTCACAACGCCTGCCTCGAGGACGCATTACGACGCTTCCCGGATTTATTCGCCGAGGATCTAGACACGTGCCGTGACTTTAAAGTTGCAAATTCCATCTTGCAAACGAAGCTTGCCCAGTCTAGATTCCATGCCGGCAAATTCCATACGCCATGGAAAACTTGCTTGAAGACGAACTAAAACGCCTTGTATCTAACGACATAATTAAAAGCGTAAAAACCGCAAACTGGACATCGCCCATCGTCATCGCAAAAAACCAAAACGACAATCTACGCTTATGTGTGACTACTCAACAGGCGTCAACAGCGCGTTAATCGACAATAGGCATCCCCTGCCCACCGTCGAGAGTATTACGTCAAAACTAAATGGAAATCGTTTTTTTAGTCTACTGAATCTTAGCGATGCATTTTTCCAACTTGAGATCGACGAGGTCCACCGGGAAATCACAACAATGACGACGCAAAAGGGACTCTTCAGGTTCAAACGCCTGCCTTTTGGTATCAAAACCGCCCCGGCTATTTTCCAGCAGGCAATGGACGCCACAATTTCCGGCCTCGTAGGAGTCTACGCATATCTCGACGAACGTTTGCAGAAAACTCTTCAACGCCTACAGGATCAAGGCTGGAAACTAAAAATCGGAAAATGCAAATTCGCACTAGAAAAAATTAAATATCTGAGGTCAATCGTAAATGCACACGGCATATCAGTTGATCCAGAGGCTACTAGTGCCATAGTAAACATGCCAAAACCCACCTCAGTCTCGGAAGTACAGACCTTCCTAAGAATGGTGAATCACTACGGCAAATTCATCCCGCATTTGCATCAAATAAAACAACCACTAGAAGACCTTACTACTAGTAAGAATCAAACATGGTCTTGGAACCGAACATACGATCTGGCCATTGAACAAATCAAGAAGGTCATGCTCAGTCCTCTTCTACTGGAACATTTCGACCCCTCGAAAACGCTGATCGTCGCAGCAGACGCTTGCGCCACCGGAATCGGTGCCGTTCTCTTACAACGAGACTCTCAAGGCCACGAGCGTGCCGTCTATCACATGGCACAGAGCCTTACAGACGCCCAGCGGAACTACTCTCAATTGAAAAAGGAAGCACTCGCGCTCGTCACAGCCATCGAACGTTTTCATAAGTTCGTCTGGGGAAGGAAATTCATACTTCAGACCACAAACCCCTCGTAGCTCTACTACAGACAGAAAACATCAAGGGACTCAAGACCACTACAGCAGCCCGACTCAAACGATGGGCATTAAGGCTATTGGGCTACGATTTCCACATAGAATACGTTCGCACTCAAGACTTTGGCCAGGCAGACGCGCTGTGACGCCTGATCGACAAATTCCGCCGCGATAACGCAGAGGAGCTCCAGGTAGCAAGCATCCGTGCAGAATCCGAGCTTCTCCAGATAAAAAACCTCTCAATCGACTTCTCCGGCAACGAGCTTCGCAGCCAACTTAGGGCAGCCACCAAAGAAGACCCTCTCCTCTCGTCAGTCGCCCAAGCTATCAAAGAAGGCTGGAAGACAAAGAAAATTCCGGAACAGCTAGACAATTTTAGGAGACGTTCGGAGAAACTCAGCATCGTCAACGACACGTTACTTCTCGCTGATAGAGTGGTCATCCCAGAGAAGCTTAAACCGACCATCCTAACAGCACTCCACAAGGGCCACCCGGGCATTAGAAAAACAAAACAGCTTGCACGGGAATACGTATACTAGCCTAAAATGTCGGAGGACATCGAACACCTCGTACGCCAGTGCGACTCTTGTGCGCTGAATCAAAAACTGCCAATTAAGGTAGCACTAAACCCCTGGCCCGCCTCATCTCGGCCAATGGAACGCGTGCACTTGGACTACGAGTCCTGATCGAAGGACAGTACCTGCTTATATTCGTGGACTCTTACTCTAAGTTTCTTGACGTAGCAATCACGCTCACGATCTCAGCATCTCGCACTATCGATTTGTGTCGCGAATTCTTTTCCAGGTACGGACCCTTAGACGTGCTCGTTACAGACCATGGAACACAGTTTACATCAGAACTGTTCGATACCTTCTGCAGATCTCACCTACTGTCCGCGGTAAACCACCCGCAATCAAACGGCCAGGCAGAGAGGATGGTGGACATCGTAAAAAGAGCCATTGCTAAGGATCCAACTAACTGGAAAAAACAATTACTTGATTTTCTTTACAGTTATCGATACACTCCATGTTTAGAATCACCCATGGGGAAGTCTCTGGCAGAGCTTCTATTCAGGCGACGCATGAACTCCCCATTCACTAAGTGGCTCCCTAGCATCGAGCCTCTCGAACCTGTGGCGCCAAATCCACCTGCGGAGAAGCAATCAGAGATCGAGTGATAGTCCTATCACGCAAGGATAAAAGGGAAGAGGGTGTGATCCACAAAGCCCTCCACAAAGTCCCAGGACGCGCTACACTGTGCGTCTCGATGACGGAAGGACCATCGACCGCCATATCAATCACATCTGGAAAGGGAGCTCTGCATTATCAACCCCATCTAGAGGCCCTGAGGACGACTGGATGTTTCTACAGTCACAACTTTCACAGCGGGAACTACCCGTCCCGGAGATCACACTCGGGAGTATCCCGTTTGGACACGTAACGATTGGATACCGCTCGATTGGACACGCACGATTAGACACGCACGATTGGACACCGCAGACCAGATCCCCTATCTGAGGACGCCACGCGCGCCGGCGCAGGTTATACTGTCGTTCCTGCCTCTGGAATGCTTGTGCCAAGTGGATTCGGACGAGTTCATAGGCCTCCTCTAACTCTCGCCAGCGTTCTTCTGGCGCCATTCCCTCTGCGGGTCGTTGATCCTCGTGGTATGGTCGCGCAGTTTTTTGCCGTGGATCAGGAAGGCCGCGGAGTATCCGGTTGCCGCGTGGTTCGCGGTGTTGATGGCAAACTGTAGGGCTTTGAGGTGTTGGTCCCACTCGCGGTGGCGGTTCCCCACGTATTGCGCAATCATTGTTTTCATGGTCCGGTTGGCCCGCTCTACCGGGTTGCATATACTGGACTTTCGCGGTGTTCTATGCCAAACTCTGCCAGCAGCCGTCGAAATTGTCGTGAGGTGAATTGCGTTCCGTTGTCGGAGACGAGTTGCTGGGGGCACCCGTGGCGGTATATGATGCGCCTGGTGACTTCTCGGGCCAAGACCGGGGCCGTTGCTCGGTGGAGGGGTACTTGCTGAATCGATCCTGCGCGGTTAGCAGCCAAGTGTGTCCACTGGAGCGAGGAAGGGGGCCCACTAGGTCTATGAAGACCTGTTGCCATGGTGCAGTCGCGGGTGTGGCGTACATATGACCGGCAGGTTTGCGTTGGGGCACTTTATAGGCCAGGCAGGTAGGGCAGTGGCGCATATACCGAGCGATTTTTCGGGACATTCCCGACCAATAATAAAGGCGTGCTATGCGCGCGATTGTCTTGGCTACGCCCAGGTGTCCGGCGGATGGCTCGTTATGGAGCCGCCGAAGCACCTCCGATCGTCGACTTCGCGGCAGACATTCTTTCCATTGTTCACTGGCCGCTGTCTCGGTGAACTCTAGGTCATGGAGGAGGCGATACAGCTTGTCGTGCCGTACTTCGTAAACTGGAAATCTGTCCGGGTGTTTTTGGACGTTGGCCATTGTACGTTTGTGCCAGTGGTCGATGGTCGCGGTGACGGCCCCTACTTGCGGCTCTTGGAAGAGGGCGTCCGCCATCTGGTTTTGTTTCTCCCGGCGATATCGGATCTCGAAATTGTATTGCTGGAGGTCAAAGAGCCAGCGGCCCAGTCGCCCCGTAGGTGCTTCCAGTTGTTGTAGCCACTTGAGGGCCTGATGGTCGGTCAGGAACGGTGAATCGATAACCCTCCAGGTAATCGCGCATGCGTTTGATTCCCCAGACCACAGCCAGGCACTCGAACTCTGTCGCACTATAGTTGCGCTCGGCCTTGTTGAGCGTCCGGCTGGTGTAGGCGATGACCTTTTCCCCTTGTCCGTGGTCCTGGGTCAACACGGCTCCTAGTCCCTGGGTGCTCGCGTCGGTTTGCAGCAGGAAGGGCTTGTTGAAGTCCGGGCATGCCAGCACCGGTGCGGAAGTCAGAGCTTCCTTTAGAAGCCTGAATGCCCGTTCCTCCGCTGTCTTTTATGTCCAGCGTGCGTTCTTTTTGGTGAGCGCCGTGAGCGGGGCCGCCAAAGTGGAGAAGTCGGGGATGAATCTCCGGTACCAGGAGGCCATTCCCAGGAATTGACGCACCTTGCGGAGGGTGGTCGGTGCTGGCCATCCTGTGATGGCGCTCACCTTCTCGGGGTCCGTGTGTACTCCCCGTCGGTTTATGATGTGCCCCAGGTATCGTAGGCGGTTGCGGCAGAAGCAGCACTTGTCGGGGTTCAGCCTTAGCCTGGCTCCTCGGAGCCGGCGGAAGACTTCGGCCAGGTGCTGCAGGTGCTCCTCGAAGGTAGCACTGGCGACGATAATGTCGTCGAGATAGACCAGGACGTTAGGCCCCAACTCTGGCCCCAGTACGGTGTCCAATAGTCTTTGAAAGGTGGCGGGCGCGGAGTGTAGCCCAAAAGGCATGACCTTAAATTGGAATAATCCCCTCCCGGGTACTGTGAACGCGGTGGCCGGGCGGCTTGCTGAAGTGAGCGGGATCTGCCAATATCCGCTTTTCAGATCCAGTGTCGAGAGGTACCTGGCTCCGCGAAGCTTATCTGACGACGCGGTGATGTGGGGGAGAGGATAGGCGTCCTTTTCGGATACGGCATTGAGCCGTCGGAAATCGACGCAGAACCGGTGGTTCCCGTCCTTCTTCTTGACGAGCACCACCGGCGAGCTTCAAGGGCTGCGTGAAGGCTCGATGACCCCTTCCGCCAGCATTTTGTCGACTTCCTGGTTGATCACGCTTTGCATGGCCGGTTGCGTGGCCGGTACCGTTGCTTAATTGGAGGCCCGGGCTTGAGCCTGATATGGTGCTCTACTTTAGAGGTTGGTCCGTGTTTCGAAGCGGGGGAGCTCCGTGGCCAAAAAGTCGCGGAGTTGCGCGATCTCGCCTCTGGTCTGTTGGCGGAGCGCTCCGGCGGTCAGTCTCTTGATGATTCGTCCGTCCCTGGTACTGGGCGGGGGCGGCGTGAGCGTCAGCCGTAGTTTACTCCAGAGGTCGACTCCGATCAAGACCTGGCTTTCTAAGCGCGGTAGCATGGCGAACCGGTGCCTGTATGTTCTTCTCTGGATGTGTAGTGGCAGGTGGAAAACTCCGGTGATGGACACCGTGGTTCCATCGGCAAGGTGTACATGTTCTTCCTTTGCTCCAGGACGAACCCGGTATCGGGAGAGCAGTTTGGCCGTTTCGTCGCTTATGTACGACATTTCCGAGCTGGAGTCCAGGAGCGCCTGCAGGGTGCGACCGGCAACGCGTACGGGTAGGTGCGGTCGAGGGTTGTACGTTACTGGGTGGCGGGCTCGGTGACGGCCGTTACGTCGCCGGCCCTTCGCTCGTTTCCCGGTGGGTGACAATCCCTGGTCAAGACTTCGTCTTTCCCGCACCGGGAGTAAAATTTCTTCGGCTGACGTTTGCAGTCTAACCGCGTGTGACCGCGCTGTTTGCAGCGCCAGCAGCACTCCTCTCGATTGTACGTCGCGGCGGTCCCCTGGGCGGGCCTAGACTCGACGGAGCGTGCTTTATGTCGCTGGTTGATCTCTTCGTATTGTGAGACCCGGGTTAGTTCGGGTAGTGTAGTCTGATCGGTAAGCTGGACATACAGTTGACACTCTGGGTCCATGTTTTCGTAGAGCTGCTTTAACCGTTCTCGTTCGGAATATCCTCCAGCCCGACGCATCAGGGTGCTTAATGCGGTGGAGTAGGCACGAAAGGTTTTGCCCGGTCGTTGACGGCGGTCTTGTATCTCTGCTCTGATCCGGCGTTGGTACCCTGGTGGTAGGAAGGCCGTGCGAAGCCTCTCGCAAAACTTCCCACGTAGCCATTGCCTGGTGTTATTCCTATGCCATAAGAGGGCGTTGTCTCGTAACAGCTCTGGCAATCCCAATAGGAGGTGCTCCGTTTCTAGTCCATAGCTGAGCCGTAGTTTTTTGGTCCCCTCCAGGAACGTGAGGAGGTCTTTCCCATCAAAGTGATGGCTCAACTTCCGGACTTGATTAATGATAATTGATTCGTTCTACTGATCTGGATGTCATCCTTGGGAGTTCCAGGCAGACGGCTCCTTCCTGCATCGTCGGGTTGGTTACTGGCGTGGTGTCTGGTTGGCTTGGCACGTTGTCGTCGGCTAGATCGATATGGATTTCTGGAACGTCGGCGGTCTGGAAGACACCGGAGTTAGCGGTGTGAAATTGTCGTGGTTTTTTCCGAAGGGTGTCTAGCGGAGCGGCGGTGTTTATTCCGTGCTGCTGGGCGAGCTGTAAGGCCTGCTCTTTGGAGAGGTTATGAATCCACGAACTCATTCGGTATGGGCGCAAGCTGGGTTTCCACTAGACTGGTTCCTGTTTGGGCGCCATGTAACGGTTCGCCTTTTCCGAACGCCTCGGACAGGCTCGCCGGATACCAGGACTCGAAAGAAAGGGGGAAACCAACTTGCGCACACCGATATTGAATTAACAAACCTTTATTATAAACCTTAGTCTACCTTATACATTTCTTAGCCTATCTTATTACTTACCTTGTAATACTTACAAGGGAACCTTGCGAACCCGAAAATTTTGATTTTAATGAAACTTTGCATAAATGTAGAGGGGGTAAATACATGAATTTAGAAATTATAAGTTTGTAACGAACCGCGTTTCTAAGCGGCTAACAACGACCGCGAGGCCCGGCCGACCATCCGCCGGGCCTCGAAGGCGCGTCGCCTCCCTCCTCTCGAATCAGCATCCCGGAGATGTAACCGAGAGGAGGCCGAGGAATTCCGAAAACTCCCGAGTCGCTGCCGGGGACCATATATAAGGCCGCCCGGCAGCGACAAACTCCACTTCTCGTTATCCCGTCCGACACGTTCCGACGAGAAGACAAGCCCTACGAGCCAGCAAAACGGTGGAGTGTTCTCCGTCATCGCCGAGAGTTCTCGGCCTAGCTCGCCTGACTTCCTTCCTTGCTAAGCAGACAACGGGGGTAGAGCGTGCTCTGTCTCCGCCGAGAGCTCTCGGCAGCTAGCAAGGATCCTTCCCGACCACATCCTCACGGCCCGGTAAACGGCACGGAGTGTTCTCCGTCTCCCCCCGAGAGTACTCGGGGCCGACGCCGTTCCAGAAAACCAAACCGCCGTTCAAAGAATTGCCGTAGCAATTCCTAGAAAAACGTCGGGGCGCGAGACACCCGGTCCCACACCGCGCGCCCGCCGGCCACCAAGCCCGAACGTCGGGCTCACTACGCGCGCCGCCCGCCTCACCGCGCACCGCCGCAATCCCACCATACCGGACAGCTGATCGGCCCGCTGTCACGCGCTCCATCCCTGATCACCGGGGAACATCGATGTAAATAGCCGAACATTGTACATACTTCACTCGCGTTGTAAATATCCGTCATTGTATTAGAATAGAATAATAAAAACTGTATCATCGAAACTGTCCATTGCATTTCTGCTGTTTCTGAGCCTTTTTTCGCCCTGGCCTTTATCCTTCCGACGAGCTAAGATCTCCGCGCGAAAAAACGGTCGTTACAAGTTGGTGCTTATAAATGGTTTAAAGGGTTGAAACCATCCTTCAAAAATTTAGAGTTTTTGCCTTTTCTCGATATATCTCGTAAATGATTCTGAAATGATGATTCTGAAAGATTAGTAGGTACCGATTTTCATTTTTTGTTAATGTTAGTGGTCCTACTATATCGAGCGCACATTTCTCGAAGGGTCGGCTAGGCGTATCTGTGACGATAAGAGGTGCCTTTATTCTTCGAGAAAGTTTATTCTTTTGGCATAACTCGCATTTCTTTATGTACCACTCTACATCGGCCGTTAATCCAGGCCAATTATGTTTTAATCGTAGAGCTGCTTTAACCGTTCTCGTTCGGAATATCCTCCAGCCCGACGCATCAGGGTGCTTAATGCGGTGGAGTAGGCACGAAAGGTTTTGCCCGGTCGTTGACGGCGGTCTTGTATCTCTGCTCTGATCCGGCGTTGGTACCCTGGTGGTAGGAAGGCCGTGCGGAGCCTCTCGCAAAACTTCCCACGTAGCCTGGAGGAGTACGATTATAAAATTATTCATAAGGCGAGCGAACGCGAACGCCGACGCGCTAAGTCGTAACGTGAAGCAGGAAGCTCACGTTACAGAAGCAGCGTATAAAGTTCTCACGTTATAAGAAGACGGCGGACATGCATATACATCTACTGAAGATGAAAAAGAAGGGAGGGAGGGAGGGAGGGAGGGAGAGAGGGAGAGAGAGAGAGGGTGAGGGAGAGGGGGGGGGAGATGAGCGATGGCGAGAGCCAATGAGAGATAGGTGGCCGCGAGGCGGCGCCCATGAGCGAATGAGGATGTGTGTGTGTGTGTGTGTGTGTGTGTGTGTGTGTGTGTGTGTGTGTGTGTGTGTGTGTGTGTGTGTGTGTGTGTGTGTGTGTGTGTGTGTGTGTGTGTGTGTGTGTGTGTGTGTGTGTGTGTGTGTGTGTGTGTTGTGTGTGTGTGTGTGTGTGTGTGTGTGTGTGTGTGTGTGTGTGTGTGTGTGTGTGTGTGTGTGTGTGTGTGTGTGTGTGTGTGTGTGTGTGTGTGTGTGTGTGTGTGTGTGTGTGTGTGTGTGTGTGTGTGTGTGTGTGTGTGTGTGTGTGTGTGTGTGTGTGTGTGTGTGTGTGTGTGTGTGTGTGTGTGTGTGTGTGTGTGAGAACAGTACAGAGAGAGACACGAGAGTAATAAATGAGAGAACGAGTCGCGTGTGTAGTAGTAGTACAGAGAGCTAGCTGCGAGTGTGTTAGTAGAGTGTGTGAGAACAAGCCGTAAGTAGAAACGCGGTGTGAGCATTTTCGCGTGAAGAAACACCTGTAAGCAGTTAATCCGAAATAGTTGAATTAATAACTCGATTGCCGTTCTTAATACCCCCCCCCTCCCGAACCATCGACGACCATCCCGACATCCCTTTCCTGCCTCAGGGCCTTCCGCGAGTACTTGGTGCCGCGCAAGAATATTACGCTTATCAAACGCATTAAATTCTTTTGTAAATTCTGGATATTGAAGTACTGGTGCCGTCATTAACTTTTCTTTTAATGTGTCAAAGGCTATTTGTTGCTCGGCGGCCCACGCGAATTTTTCTGTTTTCTTGGTTAATTTAGTTAACAGTTTTGCGATTTTGAAAGATTCTTTAATGAATTTTCTATAATATCCGGCAAGGCCTATAAAGGATTGAACATCCTTGATCTTTTGTAGTTTCGGAAAATCTTTTATTGCCTGCAATTTTGCTGATTTTCCTTCCTCCAAAATCACGTGCCCTAGATAATTTACTTCTTTGCGTAAAAATTCACATTTGTCTGGCTGCAGCTTAAAATTCGCTTCTCGTAAGCGTTGCAATACTTCCGTTAACCGCTTATTATGTTCTTCTAGACTCGATCCGTATATCACGATGTCGTCGAGATATACCAAGCATCTGAGTTTTTGTATCCCTATGAGTACTGAATTTATCAGTCTCTGGAATCTGGCGCGTTTTTTAATCCGAAGGGCATTTGCTTGTATTCGTAATGTCTGTACGGTGTTGAGAACGCTGTCTTTAGTTTGACGTGCTCAGCCATCGGTATCTGATGATATCCTGACGTTAAATCTAACGTCAAAAAATATTCGGCGTTTCTCAATTGATCTAATATTTCTTCAATGTTGAGTAGGGGGAATGAATCGCCAATTGTTAAATCGTTGAGCTTTCTGAAGTCGATTACAATTCGAAGCTTTGGTTTTCCAAACGAGTCAGCTTTTTTAGGTATCACTAATAGGGGCGCGTTTCATTGACTCGTGCTAGCTCTGATAATGCCATCGTGTAACATTTTATCTGCGTATTCACCTCTTTCTTATGCTTCGCGGGGAAGCGATACGGTCGTACGTTGACCGGCGATGCGTCGGCTTGTATACGTATCTCATGTTTCACTGCTGCGGTGCATGTCAGTGATTCTCCGCTTAGATGGAATATGCCTTGGTATTCTTTGCATATCCGTGTGAGATCCTGTCGTTCTTCCGAGTTGAGATGCCGGGTGCGCAATGTTTGTCAGATTCGCTCGCTTCGCGGGCGTTTATCTGTACATTCGGCATCTTTAATTACCGCATATATTTGATGATCGCTTTCATCATGATCTTCAATGATCACGTGCGGTGTGCGTATTTTTACTGGCTTATCAGTTGTATTTACTACGTTGATTGCGCACGTTAAATTTTTCGGTTCGACCATGCATCGGCCAATGTATACTCCGGGCTCGGTTTCTATTGCTTGTATTATCCTGGGTTGATTTCTATTGGTGGTTGCTCGGACAATGGTCTCACTGCGCGGTTTTAGGGCTATTTTCCCGTATTAATTTTAATTTAAAGATGACACCTGCAATTTGTAATTCTTCTCCTTACCATAATCGCGGGCTACTTTATGTTTTTTCATAAAGTCGAGGCCTATTATCCCGTCATATTCCCGATATACATCGGGAAGTCATCTTTCATCACATACATGGTGTGCTTGATTTCTCTGTCGCCTAACTTGATATGTGCCTGCATACTTCCAATTGTATGCAATTGGTGACCAGTCATTCTCGCTAGGGTGATTTTTTCAGGGGAAATTCTGGTTTTCTCTTTTAGCTTATTTAATCTTATCAGCGAAATCGTTGCGCCGAAATCGAAAAGCATGTTAATTTTTCCCGACCGCGTTTCCTGTATTGGAAGTGTAACTTGGTCAAGGTCGCAGCTCAGTTGGGAGGCTCGAGTTACCGGCATGATTTGATATGACCGAGGGCATTCTTTGTCTTTGTCTCTCCTTCGTCGTTACTCTGCTCAGAATCGGAGTTTTTTTTTCTTCGCGATTCAATCGCTTTTCGCGTATTATCTTTCATTCTATTATTTCGTGGTCCTTGAGGGCTTTTCGACGTTCTATTTACGGTCTTCCCGTTTAGGTGCCAGTACACTCATTCCGGGTGTGGCCGCGTTTCTTGCAGTGTTTGCAAAATTTTTCGACTGCGTTGACGCGTGATTTTTCAGGCTGCGGTAGCGCAAAACGATTGGCATACCGGCTGCTTCGGCAATCCTTGCCGTAGTGCCCCAATTTTCCACATTTCCGACACTGCAATTTGCTTTTGTAATTTTTTCCGCCGAGCATATTATATTTCGGCTTAGGTCGGTTAGCGGCCGTTCTATTTTTTCGCTTTTCCGCGCTTGCGGCAGCTATTGCTTCTTGCAGCGTAGAATATCCGCGCGATCTGACTACTGCTTTCGTGTCATCGCTAAGTCCTATTTGATAATTCTCGAGCGCCTGCTGTTGTAGAATAGAGTGGCAACCGTTTGGCCACGTCAATATTGGCCACGGTCCCGATTGGCCACGTCAATATTGACCACGTCAATATTGACCACGTCAATATTGGCCACGTCATTATTGCCCACGCGTCATTATTGGCTACGTCATTATTGGCCACGTTAATATTGGCCACGCGTGATATTGCCCACGTCAATATTGGCCACGCGTGATATTGCCCACGTCAATAATGGCCACGTCAATATTGGTCACGTCATTATTGGCCACGTCATTATTGGCCACGTCATTATTGGCCCCGCGTTATAATTAACCAATAATGACGCGGGGCCAATAATGACGTGGCCAATAATGACGTAGCCAATATTGACGTGGCCATTATTGACGTGGGCAATATCACGCGTGGCCAATATTGACGTGGTCAATAATGACGTGGCCAGTAATGACGTGGCCAATCCACCCCGTGATCAATCGGGATCATGGCCAATAATGACGTGGCCAATATTGACGGGGCCAATCGGGACCGTGGCCAATATTGACGTAGGCAAACGGGACGCTCCCGTAGAATATCTAATATCGCGCGTTTATTTTCGGTCGTATAATGTTGTCGACTTTCTATCATGGACTCGTACAAGTCCATCGCTAATTTGTCGGCTCGGAGTCCATATGTTCGTGCATTTTCTCCCGCTTTTTGTTTAAGCGTATTAAATTGTATTTGTAAATGCGTGGTACTTTTTTTACTGGAGTAACACGCTTCTAGCTCTTGCCTTAATTGCTCGAAATCCCGGATTCTTTGCATCTGGAAGTCTAGTATAGCACGACCTTATAATTTTGTACATGATATTGCTCCTAATAGTCACTTCGTCGGCCGGATCGATATTTTCGACCGCGTACGTCATTGCGCTTAAAAATTCTTGTAGTTTGCTCGCATTTCCGCCGAATTCTGGGATCATGCAACGCGCTTCTTTTAGCGGTAGAGACCCGCGGCCTCTTTGATGTCGAACATCATCGCCGTGGTCTACGAAGGTTGTTCTTTTCTGCTGGGTCGCGATGGTCGATAGTTGTAAATGCGCTGTGTGTGTAGTTGCGTTTCTCGCACGGCGTCTATATCTGTTTGTAATCGGCGTATTTCTTTAATTACCGCGCGCAGAGTGTCTCGGACTTCGTCGTCTCTTTCTCGCGCTACGTTGGGCTGTGCTGCCCTTGCGGCCGGATTTTCGCGGATTTCTCGGTATTTCTTGAATTTCTCGCTCTGCGTCGGCTATGAATTGTTGGACTTCCGATTGCTGAGCTCCCGATGCTTGTGCTTGTTCGTTGGCACTCGTGACGTATTGTTTGAGGATTTCTTCGGGATTAAATATATCCGAATCGTACGAGGTCAGTGAAAATTCACCTCGTGAGGATACACGGCTCGGAGTTCGGCTAATGTACGGTCTTGTCCGTCTGATCTCGCGGTCTTGTCGTGTCGCATTGTCAAATAAACTCGAATCGAGATTCCCGAAGGGAAATTCTCGCTCGCGTATTACGTGCTCGGGTAACTCGTTATTGCCTTCGGGGGATATTCTAAGGCCCTACGAACGTTATCTCGATCCTCACAAAGGGCTTGGGTCCCTTGCCATGCAAGATCTAATTCCAAATAATGTATGGATCGCGCCGCCACTTCGTTGAATAACCACGATTTGTTTCGTATCGGCGAGTTTCTATCGTCTGACATTCGCTTTTGTTAATTATTCGCTAATGTTATTTTTCGATAACTAGGTTACTGGGGCCCTGCGTATTTCGGATTTTTGGACGCGCTCGCTTACAATTTCGCATTACAAAAAGTGTTTTTCGAACTTACAGTATCGCAGTATATCGCTGCATGCTGCTGTCCGTCGTTTCGCCGCTTGGGCTGGCGAGTCACAACGCGGTAGGTCGGTGTCTTCTCCGATTACGCCGCTATCGTCGTTGCGCTGTTCGATGGCGGAGCTCTGGTTCAATGGCTGTCTTCTTTGCTGGATCTCGGGTTCGCAGATCAGCTCGGCTGCGTTGTGCAGTATCTTTGCCGAGTTTCGCTCTGATCGGCTTCCGCTTTTTTTTTTCTTGGCTGTTCTCTCCTTGGCTCTGAGTCCGTTAGGGAGTATTTTCCTTCTAGGTTTTTCGACAGTGGATTCCACCGCTGTCACCAGATTTGTTGTGCCCCTTATTTTAGAGACACAGTATTCGGGATCACTGTCGTGACTTCTCGGGTCAGGTTTCCGTAAGAGATTAAGCCGTTTACAGAATAACACTATATATTTACTTTTCGTTACAAGTGAGTTACACTGATTCGATTCGTAATATCCGTGACAAATATGAAATGTCGAGCGACATACGTTCGTCGCTGTATGGCACGCAAGTAAGTCTGCTCGTTGTCTTTACATCGGTGTTTATATACCGAGTTTTGGGCTTATGAGCGGGGAAGGTACTTTCGCGGTCACTGGCCTTCGGTCAGTGTACTTGCTTAGCCAGCAATTGCTGGCTATGCGGATTCCACTCCAAAATCAGGAGATTTTGGGTGTTGTTTCTTAGGCAACCGGATGCGACGCCCAATATGTAGGTCGGGCGATGTCCGCGCGAGGTGACATTTGACACCTTTTATTGCTTGTGACATTTCTTGTGTGAGTGTATCACACTCACAACAAAATGTTCACACTATTCTGGCAATTTAGAACAAGCTTTGCTAGCAATTATTGCTGAAGAATGGCATATACATTTAAGTAAAATGAGGGCCGCTCCTCGTTTCTTAAACGAACAACAAATGAATCATGAATTCCTGTTATAACCGAAGCGTTATCACAGGCCATTCCTACAATATTTTGTAAAGGTATTTCTTTAATTTCTAAACAAGTTTTAAAAGCGTTATATAATTTATCTGCTGAATTATCTTTTGCATCTAATTTTAATAAATCTAATAATTCTTTTTTTTTAATAGAATGAAAATATAAAGGAACAAAAATACAAAGTACTTTATCATTACTGATAGTAGTACTTTCGTCTATTAAAATTGAAATTTTTGGTCTTTTAAGATTTCTATAGTTTTTTTATTTTCACGCTTTCCAATAACATTTTTAATAATTTGTGTACATTTTTTTCTAGACAGTGAAAGATCGTTTGCTATTTCTGGCTTACTACAAATTTGTTTCATTAATGGGACTATATGTTCAACGGTTCTTAAAGTTACATTGTGTTCTGCAAGAAAAGCTGCTATTTTAATTTCTACTGTTTTAACATCTTTAATATGGTCCTTAAAATCAATTTTTTTGTCAGAAGTGGAGCAGGTGAGTTATTAAGTTCTATGTTTTCTAAATTACTTTTATTTAAATTTTATTAATGTGGCGCTTTCGATTTGTATGCTTTCTTAATTCTGATGTACCACATGCAAGAACTATATTGCATACGGTACAGAAAGCTTTTCTGTTGTGCGGATGTGACGTTAACCTACCTTTAAACTCATCTATTTGCAGCCAAGAACGTTGAAAAACTTTCTGCCGGTAATTATTTACAATAAGTACTTTCTGCCTTCTTGTAGATCTCTCTGAAGCATTGCTGGTCGATGGTTGGTCGTTATCCATTTTCTGAAACATTATATTTGCATGAAGTAATGCACACAAATAGTAATAATCTTATAATTAATGTAATACAATGCAGGATATTAAAAAAATACTTTACACAGATTAATGTAATGCATTATACTAAATATACACAAACTGTATATCATATTATAATAGATTAGTAAAATATAATAATGCATTTGTAGAAGAAAATTTTTTACTTCCTGTAGTAATTGGCTTATTAATATAACAATCCAGTAAACATTGATATCTTGTAGAAATCGAAAAGACATTTTATTCAAGATGTTTTCAAGACATTTCTAAAAGATATCTAAAAGATATCTAAAAAGAATTTGTCGAAGATATCTTTTAGAAATTCTATGAAGATATCTTCATAGAATTTCTAAAAGATATCTAAAAGACTTCTAAAAGACATCTTAAAAGATGTCTTAAAAATTTTCGAATTAGACATATCAAAGATATCTAAATGGAAGATCTATACAAGATATCTTAACCTCTTCCTGGCCAGAAGCCTATATTAGGCTTATAAATTTACCAAAAACACAATATATTCATTTAGCTAAAATTACTTCTTTTAACATAATATATGCATTTATTTCGAAATAATTTGATTTATATGTTACTTTAATGACACTTTATATACTGTCTCATACTTCATAAAGTGCAACATAATTATGTTTTTATATACATATTTTTCAACATTTTTATTGCAAATGACGCTAAACAATTATTTTAACAATAAATAGTAATATAAAGTTCAAATACAACAAAAAAATAATCACTTTTTTTTTAACTAAAAGCCTAATAATATTAGGCGTTAGAGTGATGTTATCTTCTTCGTAGTTTATTTCACTGACAAGGACAAAAATGTTTTAGTATTAAAATTTAAAAAGTCGGCCAAAAAAAAGGTTGATCTTCTAGAAGTTAAAAATTTATATATCTTGAATTTATATATCTATGTCTTTTATATATCTTGAAGACCAATTCTAGAATTGCTTTAAGATATCTATAAACGTCATTATATATTTATTACTCAACATTTAAAAAAAGACATTTTAAATCATAATTTAGTAGTTCATGTAGCGGTGAAACATTCGCCACAATACAATGTGCACACGCGTGCAGCATCCGCAGTCGTGATGTAGTTTGTAGCGGAATCGCCGCTATAGGTGACGCGATGCTGCCTTTGTCGTGATGTAATTTACATTCTGAAAGCTATATAAGAAGATCACTTACGGTGATAGATTAATTTATTACGATAGCAATCGTAGTAAGCTCTCAACCCTCTTAGAACCTACGTAATAAATTTTTTGTATCCTGATGGAGAATTCCACGGGTCTTCTCGGAGAAAGCTCTCTGAGCCTCCGCATAAATGTATAAACCTTTATAAATGTCTAAAAAGAATTCTAAAAAAGGACTTCAAGACGTACAAAAGACATCTTTATGATGTCTCATATAAATTTTTGGGATTTCTAAAAGACATCTTTTAGATATCTTTAAGATATCTTTCAGATTTCTTCAAGATATCTTTTAGATTTTTTCAAGATGTCTTTTAGACGTCGCCAGATATCTAAAAAACATCTTAAACTGTTGCATAAGACATCTTTTAGATCGCGAAAAGATATCTTTTCGTAAAAAATGCGAGATATCGCAAAAAATCGCAAGATGTCTTTTAGAAATCTAAAAGACATCTTTTTGTCTATATGGGAATTTATGCTTATTCGTATTTTATATTTAAAAACTACGTTATTGCATTATTGTAATGCATAAATACTTACTTTATTTTATTTCTTGTTCTGTAACTTGCTTGCATGTAGACTCTTGTTCCTTCTATGTTGGCATGTCCAAGAATATAAATATTTATCCAATTCCGCATAATTCAAATCCAAATGTCTCTTTTGAAATATTAATATGCAAAATGTTATATATAATATAATAAATGTATTGATAGAATAATGAATAACTTATATGTACTATGAGGATCATTTTAAAGAATTTTTTGAAGTATTTTTATAAGATTATTCCGTATAAATAAATGTATATTAGATAAATTAAAAAACAATAATACTTAAGAATGAAGACGTAACAAAAAATATAGATTAAAGATTTCTTATTCTAATATTTTCTTATTCTATACATATTTCTTAAACTCTCCATAAATTATTATTATTTATTATTATTAATAATATTTTACATGTGGGCAATATATTTACAGTATTATATATATAATAATTATATATAAAATTATTTATTATTATTAGAAATAAAAAAATTATATATTATTTATTAAAATCATTAGAAATTATGAGAATATTTTGCTTTTCATTATTTTGCTTTTTATATAAGTAACTTTAATACATAAATAATTATTATAAATTATAATATCATTTATTTTACGTATAATAACAATAATTATGAAAACATGTACAATTTATATCTACGATAAATTATATGTGATTGATATGCAACAAAGACAAAACATGTCGATTGTGTATAATTTTAATTTAAATATTATTAATAATGTTAACTAATTAATTAATAAAATATTGAATTTTGTCTAGTATTGCATTGTACAATAGAAGAATGCATACAATAAAACACAGAAAGAATGTTTTTCAGTAAAAATTTCTTGATACATTTATTGATGTATAAAAAACTCTGCATTACCGGCCTCACTCTCAAAACGAGCGTGGGTGCGGCGCCGCGGGCGGGCGCGGAGCGCGCGAGACGTCTGCCGATCGTCTAGCGAGCGGAATTCAAGTTTGCTTTGGAGTGTGTCTGTCGCTTTGCTTTTCGATCTTTGCAATATTGAGATTTTATTGCATTTTGGCTTTACTGTGATAATTAGGTGGCTAAGTCTGACTGGGGACGTGTCACGGCAGATTTTCTGTCACCTAAGGTCTAATTGGGGACTTGCCGAAAGGTGCGGATGCGCGAAGAGCGCGCACACACACTTCTCACTCTAACTAACGGTAAGCGCGTGCTACCACGCTTACGTTTCCTCTGGCTTTTCTCTTTGCCGTAAGGTGATAGAGTCCTAGTTCGACTCTTTTTCTCAGAATTTTGTACGAAAATAGAGCCCTTGTTCGGCCTTTCATTACATTTAGACCATTGCTCTTTAAAACAACGAATCCACAAAACAGCGGACATTGCAGCGAGCCGAATCGCCATTAGAAGACGTCGCGGAGCGAGAGACGACGCCATCACGCATCCACTACATCGGAGCAGCCTCCCTTCCTTTCCCGGAGATACGTGATCCTTTCCCGACGCCTCGATTCCCGCCTCGGCACGAACTCACAGCTAATATTAATTTTGATTTCTTTGATTTTATTTCCAATTACTTGTTAACAATACTTGTCGTTTTGTTTTAATTTCAATTCTGTTTCATGTAATAAAACTTTTCTATAATATTTTAGGAAATTATTTACAGTTAGCAACCAGATACATTTATTTCCCCTACATTTTTTCTGGTCCTTCGAGCCGGATACTTTAATCAAAAATGTCGCATTTAGAAGCGAGAATTGTTCTGCAAGTGAGCAGATTCAATTTAATACAAGAAGCCGCAGATTTTGATGATACGGATGCCACACAGCTTAACCGTCAATTAATTAATACTCGCATAGAAATGCTTGAGCAAAATTTGAATAAATTCTTGGAGAAACATGAAAACCTATGTTTGTCTGGAGGTAACATCCTGAGCGAGAAACCTTATCTCAAGACCGCGTTTATAAACGCTGTCAAGCCTTTTATGTATATGCTCAGGCCAAACTACTTAATCATCGAGAAGACTCAGAAACTGTTGAGTTAAATTCTAGATCTTCTTTCCTCGATCCTGAGACATCTACCGCAATGCTGCTCCTTGCCTCGAGTCAAATTGCCAAATTTTTCAGGAGATTTATAAGTCATGGCGTTCGTTCTACAATCTTTTTACAAGAATGATTCGAAACAATAAAGATTTGTCAGATGCAGAAAAAATGCATTATTTGAAGACATGCGTTACTGGAGAAGCAGCACGCTTGATTTTCAATCTGCCTGCCTCGAATGAAAATTTTATTGTCGCTTGGGACCTGTTGATGTCAACATACGAAAATAAGCCATTCTTGATATCCGCTCAACTGGATCGAATCTACGACATAAAGCCGTTAAAAGTCAAGAGTGCTCAAGGGATACGGAGTTTACGAACGACCATGTTGGAAACCGTCGGCGCTCTCCGTGCGCTAGGATGCGCTGTGGATCAATGAGATCCATTACTAGTACACTATCTAGTAAAATTATTTGACCCGCAGTCTTGTGAAATATGGGAAATGAAGTTCGGATCTTCATCGACATACTCGACCTTCTCGCAATTCAACGAGTTTCTGCTCGGAAAGATACGAACATTGGAGAACATCAGCTCGGTCACTTCAACGCTCAGAACGAGCAAAGAAAATTCCTCAAACTTTAACAAAAAACCTTGTCACAAAACTGCCGCTCACGTTACTTCAGATTTGAGTCATCTTAAATGCCCATTGTGCAGAGCTGCTCATTATCTCGCAAAATGCGAGCAATACCAATCAAAGACGACCCCGCAGCGTCGAGATATCGTACAAAAGCATCGGCGATGTTTCAACTGTCTTGGCGCGCATGCAGCAAGCAAGTGTACTTCTACCAAACGATGCTAGAAGTGCGGGAAGAAACATCACACCTCCATTCACGACAAAGAAATGTTTTCAAAGCAGTCTGTTGAGACTTCGGACAAGCGGACGGTTGACCAATCGGCGATAAGCTCACAGACTCAATCAACGACAGCCACAGATAAACGCACATCATTCCGGACAGATCCATCCATCACGAAAGCTGACACTACTTGCCACAAATAGAGCATCATTAATAAAAAACACCAGAGAATCCTTCGCAGTGCGATTATTAATAGATTAAGGATCTGAGCTATCTTTCATCTTAGAAGACATTGTACAACATGCACCACTAAAACGCAGTGCAGCTTCATTGCCACTTCTCGGTATCGGCGGTACTTACTCCGGCCATACCAAAGGAATCGTTACAATACGATTACAATCTACTCATGATCCAGAATCTAACTGCATCATACAAGCGTTCATCTTGCCACGATTGACAACGAAGTTGCCACCGTTCAACGTCAGCCGTCATTCTTGGCCACATACCGCTGAACTTCAATTGGCTGACCCCGAGTTCTTTTATTCTGGACCGATACACGTTATTATAGGCTTAGATTATTATCACTCAGTAATTCTACCGGGCTTAATTCAAGGCGATTCACATTCACCGACGGCACAACAAACCATATTTGGATGGGTTCTTTGCGGACCAACTTCTATAGATGACGTTTCCTTCTCCGTTCAAGCATATCACTGCAAAGTGGACGATAATTTATAGGACTTTATTTCAAGATTTTGGACACAAGAAAAAGTTCCGGTCTCCAACAGCTCATTAATGGTGCCGAGGAAGAGGAATGTGAACGACATTTTTTAACAATACACTCTCGAGATGCCACAGGGAGATATGTCGTTCGACTACCTCTTAAAGATAATCCGACTACCTTGGGGAAATCCAAAAATAAAGCACTTAACTGTCTCAGGAGGCTTTGCCAACAATTTCCAACTAAACCCGCCTTTGAACGTCTTTACGTCAACTTCATCGAAGAATACAGGAACTTAGGTCATATGGTACAAACTGACATATCGGATAGTCACACTTTGCCTCTATATTATCTTCCGTACCATGGAGTCCTTCGAGAAAGTAGCCGCACTACTAAACTAAGAGTTGTGTTCAATGGATCTAGTCGTACCAGCAACGGCGTCTCACTCAACGACATTCTTCACGCAGGGGCAACTCAAAACTGAAATGTCAGACATATTGTTATGGATTCGAACTCATCGATTTCTCTTTTCGACAGACATCGTAAAAATGTTTCGACAAATAACAATTCATCCTGACGATCGGAATTTGCAGAGAATTTTATGGAGGGATCATGATGGCTCACCTGTCGCTTTTCAACTAACAACCGTTACTTACGATCTCAACTGTTCACCATTTCTAGCCCTACGAACAACTCAACAGCTGGTGAAAGATGAAGGTCATAAATATCCAAAAGCAGTTATTTCGCTGACAAAGGGTATTTATGTTGACGACATTTTCGGTGGTGCGAATACAATTACCGAGACAAAAGAGATAATGCAAGATTTGATCCAGATTTGCGAAACAGCAAAACTTCCTTTACAAAAATGGAATAGCAATTGTAAGGAACTCCTACCTCATTCAGATGAAGATGCGCCTTCAGATGTGGAAATCGAACCTACATTTTGTAAAATTCTAGGTCTTATCTGGAAATCTCGCTCGGACACACTTCATTTCTTCCCAACAATACCCTCCACTACTAAATTTACGAAAAGAGCTATTGCTTCCGACATTGCCAAACTGTATGATCCATTAGGATTTATATCGCCAGTTCTAATAAGAGCCAAGATTATACTACAGGAACTCTGGCTCCTAAAGGCTTCGTGGGATGAACCTCTTCCTCCAGAATTGCAACAGCGATGGAAAACCTTTCGACAACAACTGCAACAGCTTGAACAGCTTACCATACCAAGATAGCTCGGAATTATTCGATCGGGTACCTTCGTCGAAATTCATGGATTTTCTGACGCTTTAAATGGTCTCTCTACACCCCACTTCCCCCGGATTTTTTCCTAACCTAACCCAAACATTTTAAATTCGCTATTTGGCCATAATTTTAAATCTAATGTCGCAAATCCTTGTGGTAAAGTTGTAACGAACCTCCCGTCGGCATCACCGACCGCGCGCGGTCCGGCCGAACATCCGCCGGATCGCACAAACGGGCACCGGCCCGTCCTAATCGCCCGCAATAAAAAGCGTCGAGACGAGGCATCGTCTCCGCTCCGCGTATTTCCCCGCACGCTCCCAACCTTCACGGGAGGGGAGCGAGTGCGGGGAAACCCGAAGATTCGCGAGGATCCCCGATCCTCCACCCGAGCGGGTATAAAAAGCCGCTCCGGTGGAAGCTGCGACACTTCTCGCTCCGACCGTATGCTGGATTCCGATCCCGACCAGAGTACGATCCTGAGAAGCTTCCTGCGACCGGCAATTAGGGTAGAGTGTTCTTTGCCTTAACTGAGAGCTCTCGGTACCGCTCGCATTCTAAATCCTAGTTCGTCTCCGTAGCAGAGGGTAGAGCGTACTCCGCCTTCGCCGAGAGTTCTCGGCTACGGACTTTCCTTAGTCGCCCGATCACCCGGCTCGAGCACAACGGGGGTGGAGAGTTCTCCGTCTCCCTCGAGAGATCTCGAGATCGACCGGCGTTTCCTCGATCACCAGAGAAATCACCGCGCAGCATAACACCCCGCGCTTCACGCCGCGCACCGCGCACCACCGATCTCGAGGCACCGGCAATTACTACTCGCCATACCGCTCGCCTCACTGCGCCACGAAACGCCGCTTCACGCGCCAGGGCATTGCCCGCCGGCCCGTCGCCGCACACCGCGACCGTCACCGAGCGAACTACTCGCCCGACAGCAAAACAGCTGTTCGGCCCGCGACGCGCGACTTACACAAACACACATACACACCCTACATCTGTAAATACACATTCCGTCGAACGACTCATCATACACACCGACACACTGACACATTGTAAATAGCCTGTACATGGCCACGAATTATTAAAATATATCTATTCTTTATTACGGAAAAGCTGAGTCCATTGTCTCAGGGACCTTCCTACACCCGATCCTAACGAATTAAGCCCGAGTAGGAAATACGGTCCATTACAAAGTACAAGCGTGAACATCATTTCGCTCTGTAAGCACCCCCTGGGGTGCGAGGTGAACCTCGCTACACGTGAAAAGTTGCAAACTCATCTGATATACTCCTATACTGAATAATTATATGTCGTAATTATGAAACTTTTTTTGTTAATAACTTTTTAACGAATCACGAGCGACGACTAAAATCTTTTCAAGGTCACTCAGGAGGGTGACCTTGACAACATATGTCAAGGCCAAGGTTATCGGAGCGGGCTCCCCTAATCGGTATATTTACCCTATTACAAAAACAACTTAGAATTATGATAAAGATATATTAGAATCTAAATCTATATGTTAGTAAAATAAAACACTTAACATTTATAAATTATTGTCAATAAACCTTAAGTCTTATAAATAATAATCTTTTTCTAATTATTGCATGTTTGTTTTATAACTTTAAAAATTTTTATATGTAAAAGAATCAAGATCTGTAAAATATGTATGTACATAAACTTTTCTTAGACCCGCAACTGTAGTTACAATACTATCAATATAAGACATTGTATTCCAGTTGAGACAAGAATGAGGCTCTAATATTTTATATTCACAAATCCTTCGTATAACTCTTTCTACGTGAATTCTTAAACTCGCTATGCTTTTTGTTTTTAACACTTCTTTAGTACATTTTTTAAAAGTAGAGACAGACGGTGGACGAAGTAGCTCACATTTTTTCTGATTTAAAACTGTTTGTATTTGTTTGAATCTTCTGTCAGCCATAACCCCGCATTTTTCTGGTAAAATCTCATAATTTTACTTTCTTCAAATAATAAAATGTCGCTGATTCTACCTCAGGAGTGCAAGCTATTAAATATTTTAAAATATTACATTTTTTGTACTCTGACCAAGTCAAAGCTTGATGCACTGGATCAGATGGTTTTTCTATTTCTATTTTAAAAGCATCAAAAATAACACATACATGGCTGTAGTATGCTCGAAATGCCACTGGTAAATTCTTTTTTATGCTACTTGGATCTGGACAGTACACAAGAGTTTTCAAAAAATGCGCTAAGGGTTTCACTGTTTTATTAAACACTCTATTAGCCTGCGACGTTGATAAACCAAACTGATCTCCTAATCGACTAAATGTGTCATTTGTCTTTATTTT
Source organism: Monomorium pharaonis (assembly GCF_013373865.1). Taxonomy (NCBI): domain Eukaryota; kingdom Metazoa; phylum Arthropoda; class Insecta; order Hymenoptera; family Formicidae; genus Monomorium; species Monomorium pharaonis. Next base: position 12,653,019 of record NC_050471.1, read on the forward strand.
CATTAGAGTTAATTTGATGTCATCAATATTGCATTTACTTGCAAAATGTAATAAATCAGTAATCCACAACCACTCGTTGTCAATGCCAATATATTTTTTTGCATCTATACTAATGAAATATCTCGTTATATTTGAAGCTATAACTTTCATTTTTTTATCATTTTCTTTTCTTTCCTCACTGCAACTTGATGAGTATTTATATTCACTGTGAGATGAGTATTGATATTCATTTGAACAAGATATTGAAGTGGAAGAATTAGAAATTGCTGCTTGTATCTTTATTAATGATTTTATCGGTGAACTAATTTTATTTGCTACTTCTATTTCAGTTTGACAAGATGCATCAGTTGTACAAGGCGTGCACAAATTTACTTCGAACATGAGGAGTTACTAATTTTTTATATACTTACACTCCAACATTTTTTTTAGTGTATGTGCAATGAATTTGTGGTTGATTTACATGTATGTGACATATTTAATATTGAATCAGCGACAATTTTATTACCCGAGTTGATTTCTATTTTACTAGTTGACGGTTGACTTGTAGACTGTATACGTGTACTACTTGTACTTGAATGAATTAATTCTGGGATAAGTAATGCTCTTCCTGAATGGATGTCCATTATGCTTGCATTTGTAGTGCTTGTCTGCGTAGACTGTACATGCGATGTAATAGTATTATTCTGTGTAGGCTGTACATGCGATGTATTTATATTGTCCTGTGTAGGCTGTGCATGCAATATATTTGTATTATCCTGTTAATTAAAAAATAATTATTGTACATTCACTCTTAAAAAATAATCTTTTTAGATTTTACAAACTTACATTTGTCAAGTCTATAAAAATAGTTGTGTCAGGAGCTTTTAAAATTGATTTTCAATTTTTCTTATTTTATGTGAAGGTTGTTGTGGTGACTCATGGCACGTGAAAGATTGTTCTCTTTCTCATTTTCTGGATCTGACAAAATCTCAGCAATTTCTTTTTCTGCTTAATACAGGTTTCGTATACGAGCTCGAAGAACCAAAAAAAAATGTTTAAGACAGAGTCTCGTTGCGCGCAAGCTATAATCCGGCGAGTGCGTATATTTTATTAGCGCGAGTGCGCGATCGCGGTAGTTGCCCGCGCTTGTGCCCGGGGCAAGGTTCGCGACAAAGTCGAGGAGTGAAACTCGTAACGGAGGCGATTGTTACGGAGAGTCGGACGTGAGTCAACTGCCTCCGCTCCGAGCCGCTCGCGCCTCTCAGGTTCTTGAAAACCGACCGTCTCAAACGAATCCGCGGAGGATCATTCGACCGACAAACGTCCTATTGACATGCAATCGATCGCTGCTTATTGCCATGGACGCCTGTCGTGCGGATGATCCCCGCGTGCTCGAGTATCGACATATTCGTGTCTATTGTTTTCACAAACACACGAGAGTTTCAACGTCGGCGGAGCTCTCGCACGATTTTGAACATGCCGCCCGCCTCGTTAGGTACAGCTAACGAAATCGCATGCAGCGGCGCGGAACGAGGCACGTTCGCTGACGACTGTGTTTGCCACAATCTTATTGACGCATCGCGGTGGTGAAATGAAGTGTCTCATCACGCGTGTTGCATAGAACAATTTTATATACTAAATATTTTTATAACTTCTAATTGATATATCTCAGTAAAGAAAATCACATTTTGGCAAACAAAAATGAAAAAAAAACACTATACGAAACTATCGGATAAAATAAAGGAAAATAATTTGATTTCTCTGTAATAGCAAAATAAATTCTTTCACAAAAATAAAAAAAAGAGGGAAAGGTGGGGAGGAAATGTCTAAGTCGGAACAGCTTCGGAGTCGGCTCCCGGCACGAAGACGAGTTTCACGACGGGCCTTTTGAGAGTCGTGCTCGCGGTTCGAACGGTGACCACGCGAATCTGCCCGTCGTCGCCGGGATGCACGGCGATAATCCGAGCTAGAGGCCACCTGGTCGGCGGCGACGTTTCACCCCGGATGAGGCACAAGTCTCCGATACGAGGGTTGATGGACGGTCTCCTCCATTTGGTGCAAGCCGTGATCGCCTGCAAATATTCGCGCGACCATCTTTCCCAAAAATGATCGCGCATCTGCTGCAGCTCCCGCCAGCGTGACAGTTGGTTTGTAGGCTCCGTGACGAGCGACGGCTCAGGAACGGCGGTGAGCGCCTCCCCGACAAGGAAGCTCCCAGGCGTCAGTGCCCCCAAGTCCTCCGGGTCATCTGACAGGGCCTACAGTGGCCTTGAATTGAGTACGGCTTCGACCTGAGAAAGAAAGGTGGCCATCTCCGCGAAGGTCAGGGTTCTTTCCCCGATGACCCTGCGGAGGTGATGTTTTACCGCTTTCACGGCGGCCTCCCAGAGACCACCGAAATGGGGAGCTCCCGGCGGGTTGAAGCGCCACTCGACTCCTTCGCCGGCGATAACGCTACCAATGCTCCGGTCGCCGGATCTGGCCGCTCGGAAGAGAGCCCGCAGCTATGCGTCTGCCCCGACAAAGTTGGTTCTTCGGTCGCTCCACATGGTCTCGCACAGTCCTCTGCGAGAGACAAAGCGGCGGAAGGCCGCCAAGAAGGCCTCAGTAGTGTAGTCTGAGACCACCTCCAAGTGCACGGCCTTCGTGCTGAGGCACACGAAGATTGCCAGGAAGGCCTTGTATGCCTTCTGGCCTTTGCTTGTGCGCAGCATGACGGGGCCCGCGTAGTCCACTCCAGTGTGGAGGAACGCTCGCGATGGCCTGACCCGTGGTCGCGGCAGGTTACCCATGGCAGGCTGCAAGATCGCCGCCCGCCAACGCACGCATGGGAGGCATCGATGGATCACCTGCTTGGCCACTCGTCGTCCTCCAGGCACCCAGTACCGCTGGCGAAGGCATCCCAACGTAAGTTGCACGCCCACGTGCAGCGTTCGGCGATGGCAGGCGTCCACAACCAATGCCGTGAGATGTGAACCCTTGGGGAGAATGGTTGGGTGCTTTTCGTCGTATTCGAGAAGCGAGTGCCTCAGACGCCCGCCGACCCTGAGAATTTGCTCGTCGTCCAGGTAAGGGCTCAACGCGATCAGTGGACTGCCGCCTGGCAGAGGCCGGTGTGCGTCGACGCTTCTCCTCTCCTGAGGGTACCATGCGATCTGCGTGACCCGAATCCAGGCCCGTCTTCCGGTGTCGATCTCGTGGGTCGTCAGCGGACCTGTAACACGGGCTGAATGCTGCGTGTGCAAGGCATTCAGCCACCGACGGCACTAGGCAGTAACGCGGAGCAGTCGGCGCAACGGTGAGAACCGCAACAGTATCTCGCTATCGGCAGGCTCCGCAACTGCGGTGAGCGCCCAAACGCGCTGCTCCGGCGGTTCAACGCCGCTCGGCTCGGCGCCCGGGGGCTCCACCGTTGCGTCCGTCAACCAGGGCGGCCCGTGTCACCACAGGTCGTGCCGCAGGAGGTCCCGCGGCAGCATTCCCCTCGATGCACAGTCGGCTAGGTTGACCGCTCCGGGAACGTGCCGCCATCGAGCGTCCGGGAACTGAGCCTGAATGTGAGCCACCCGGTTGGACACGTAAGTAGTCCATCTCGACGGATGGCCTCGGATCCACGCCAGCGCCACAGTGGAGTCCAGCCATAGGACCACGCGCGCATCGGTGAGTCCGGTGACGTCCCTCACGTGCCGCACCAGCGCAGCCAACAATGCGGCCCCGCAGAGTTTCAGACGCGGCAGCGACACCCGGCGCACGGGCGCGACCTTGGACTTGGCCGCCACCAGCGACACACGGGCAGTGTCCCCCTCGAGGGCCCTCAGGAACACGACGGCCGCGTAGGCCCTCTCGGAAGCGTCGGCGAAGCCGTGGAACTCCAGATCACCGGCGGACGGTCCTGTCTAGATCCACCGGGGCACTCGGACGCCCTCCAAGGGCGGATACCATTGAATCGGATTTTCATTATACAGGGGGTTACATAACATGATCTTCATTATAAAAAGTTTGATAAAAATATGTATAGGACAAGATCATGCTCGAGTACGGCATGATGTACTGATGTAAATAGCACCACTAATGATTTTATATTATACAATAAGTACGCATGTTTGTTAGTTTGTATTTCTGCGAACTACTCACACAGGCGTGTATTTTTGATTAAAAAATGTAAAATTTGAATACCAAAAGCAAATGGATGGACATAGAAATGATTAGACTTACATTTGTTACACTTGTTTGAGTGTTATATAAGTACCGCGGACAAACAGACGCAGCACTTATATATGTGTGTGCATGAAGTAAGAGATTTTGAGACCGCACGAAGCGCGAGCGAAAAAGCTAGTATATATATTGTGACGTGACGTTTTTTGTCAGTCACAAGGGCCGGATGGCCCGACCGGGAAAGGTCATTTGGGGCCGCTCATTATCCCGAGGGAGAGAGCGGCCTCTTCTTTCCTAAGTAATATTTCTTTTAGTCACTTAGGTATCCGCCAAGCAGAAGTCGCGATCCGCGGGAGAAGTGATGTGCCACGACTACCAGTTGTAATTGATGGAGCAGCCGTCGAGGGAATGTTAAGAAGAAGCATAGACGACCGAGCGGGGCCCCGACAGCCGGAGGACAGCGAGCAAGGGCAAGTGATTGCGTACAGTACCGAGGTACGTTAGAAAAGTCAGGGGACAAACATTGCCGTTATACTTTATTGTAGAGAGAGGAGCAGCAGTCCGGTGCAGCCTGAGACGACGCCGGGGAGAGAGCGTGCGCCCTTACACCCGACGACCAAGGTGGAGGAAGCCCCAGCCGGAGCGGTAGCCACGGCCTCGAGGAGTAAGCCGGACGGGGCCTGATCAATCCCGAGCCGGTCCAGCAGCAGCTGATATGGCAAAGGACATCGAGGCATGCAATCCGCGGCCTTCAAATCGCGCGGCGTCACGAACAGAGGCGCCCTCGGACGCTGGGACCCTATAGGACTGGCAGAGGACCCCCCATCGACTAGCGATCGGTGTGCGCGGATCGAAGCGCGATTGATGCGCGGGCCGCTGCCGGCGTCCGCGGCGCCCCCGACCGCTCACTGTTCGGTGAGACATCCAGAAGAGCGGTTCCACGGTCCTCGACGACGCCAACCTCTGTAAGGCCACCACTTTGACCACGCGGTAAGGGCGGAGACAGTCGGCCCGGCATTTCGTAAGGCGTAATTACCCTACCGAGCGTTCGGTGGGCAAAATAATTGTATTCGGGATACCGAGAATCGAGTCACTGCGTAGCAGGACTGTGTCGGGAGTATCTTGTTTGGACACGTAACGATTGGACACCGCTCGATTGGACACGCACGATTGGACACGCACGATTGGACACCGCATTATTGGACACCGCACGATTGGACACCGCACAATTGAACACCGCACGATTGGACACCGCATTATTGGACACTGCACGACTGGACCGCACGATTGGACACCGCAATATTGGACACCGCATGATTGAACACCGCATTATTGGACATCGTACAATTGGACCTACACATTCACGTGTGTGTATGCAGATTTCTAATACAGTTTACATGGGTTAGCGACTTTGACGGGGTGGGTGCGGGAGGGGGGCCGAAGGCCACCCTTGCACCCCCCCCGTGTGTGTGTGTATGTGTGTGCGTGCGAGCATTTTCTGCACCACATGGGTTTGAAACTTTCCACGCAAAACGAGATGCTCCTAAAAATACGTATATAGACATTTAAAATTCAATTTTTTTTCTGGCAAATCGAAGCTTTTTTCTGTCAGATGTTTCTAAGGTTAGATAATCTGTTATATGATATATAAATGTTATTCACTAGAAGACTGCGGTGTCCAATAATGCCGTGTCTAATCGTGCGGTGCCCAATAATGCGGTGTCCAATCGTGCGGTGTCCAATAATGCGGTGTCCAATCGTGCGGTGTCTAATCGTGCGGTGTCCAATCGAGCCGTGTCCAATCGTGCGTGTCCAATCGAGCGGTGTCCAATCGTTACGTGTCCAAAAGGAGGTCACCCGCCTCATATAGATTACTTATTGCGCCTATTGTCTCCTCCCTCGGGGAGTATGTCGAGCCGACAGTCGATCTCTGTATTTGTGTAAGAAGTAAAGTCTCGCGACGGGATAGTGTGCAGATTGTTATCACCGGGATTTACTTGCCGCATACCGAGAGTGCGAGCTATGTACGCGTTATCGAGGCGAGCTTCCGTAAGAGAGGATACCTACGAGAAAGACGCGCCATTCGTCGAAGCCTATCCCGTCTATTGCTAAAGTCGCGTGTTATATTGTCAAACCTTGTGTGTAGCCTATAGAGTATAATATTCGATACGTGCAAATCTCACGTCGAATATGCGACAGTCGTGTAATATAGTGTCGAACGACCAATTCACATTTGTCAACTAGAATTGTCGATATATCTATTCTCAATATACGCTTACTATATTTATTAATTCGATCTAGTTATTCACGCGAGACCTCTCCTATTACCGAAAAAGAACCTCGCCCCTCTGCCACTTCGTGTAGAGGCGGGCTAGCCGGCATTCGGCCGTCGTGCGGAGTACCGAGTTTTGCGATTTTTGTGCGGCGCGGATCCCGCGCCTGGCGCCCAACCTATGGTAAAGGAAGTGGCGAGCACGACGAAGTTGTAGACGCGAAAAAAGTAACGTCGCAATATCTATAATGATATAAAAATAATTATATGAAAATTCTGTCGCCCCACACATAAGCGCTCTACATTACATCGAGACACAAGTCTGTCAAGGCTTGTGACGTAGCTGTGACGTATTTGATGCATACGCACAAGAGACCGGTGGGACAAAATTGTCTCATGGCTCCCAACACTGGTCCCGCCGTCCCCTTCGTTGATGGCGTGGAGCTATTAGAAATAAATATTTAATGTAAAAATAAAAGAAAAAAATTTTTTGTTTCTTTAAAAGTTTAAAAATAATCTACTTACGTTGCTGCACCTGCGCCTGTTCCGAAGATACTAGCTGCAATGAGGATGGTAGTAGTGGCTGCGAGCGTGACATTTGCGGTTGCGACGAGGCAGTAACGGTGGCGGAGGTGGTGGTGATGGCAGCAAAGATAGCGACGGCGGAGGCGATCATTGTTGATTTAACTCTTCAATTCTTTTTTCTTAATTCCAATGCTTCCTCTCTGTATCTATCCATTAATCTGAAAAATATGGAACGAAATTTATTGGTTATTTTTTAGCGCGAGTCATTACCTTGTCTTTTGCTTTTCTTGCCGCGTGACGTTTCCACGTTTGTGTTAGTTATATTATTACTTACTTTTGGTTGCTGTTTCCTTGATGTTTTTTTTCCATCTTCACTATCCGTTGTGACGCTCGTGACTAGTATAATAGCCTTCGTCGTCGCTATCCTTGCTTGCGTCCAACCTGCTTCAATGCTTCGATAAAAATGGTTAAAAGTGGGGCACATATTTCTCTTCCCAACATAGAAATAAAATCTACTGATTGCTTAATCCTTTTATGCGTTATAAAAACTCTACTTTATCTCCGCCCTAAGCCTTACATGCATTCTAATTGGTTGGTATCGTCATTATGTGATAATCTTCCCAAAATAAAAATGAGGACCTTTGATTGGTTAATTCTCTTATGCATCATTATACAATGACTGTACACCCGCCTTAAGCTTTACGCATTATCATTGGTTAATGTCACCACCGTGTGAGCCAATGAGGACAGTAATGCTAATTGAAAAGAGACTATGAACGAAGTGACGATATGAACGTCGCATGGTGGCAAATACGCGAAATGGACGTTCTTTCTTTTCTCTTATGTCAGCACCCCTTAGATACTTACAAGGTATTGACGACGACGTATCTTAAATAAAAATTTCGACATTTGGACTTTGCGTCACGATATCTCCATTCATAGAGTACGTAGAGGAAAACTAAAAGCAGTTTTTTATATAAATCGAGGTCAGGCTTTCGATTGAGCCTAGTTAAAACTTGATCGGTTTAGCCGTTTCTGAGATTTGATAATCTCGGGTGCTGGCATGTTACGTATTCGCGTAAAGAGCACGAGGCTCGCGCTGCGCGTTCACTTGGCGCGAGCCACTACCGCGTCTCTTAATTTACAAAAATTTGTAATCAACAATTGTATAAATTGTGCTTACGCAAAAAAGAACAAAAAAACAGACTTATTGACCCAAATAAATAGTAGTTATATGAATTTATCTATGCTTATTAGTCTATGCTTTTTTTGGTTTTTAATACAACGGTTTGTTGAAAAAGTTGTATTTGGGCTGCTCATAGAATCTTACAACAAAAACGAACAATCTTATTGTCTTAAATAAATAGTAGTTATTTAAACTTACATTCTACGCTTTCTTTGATTTTTAACTACGCGACATACTGCATCGCTTATCAGTGGCGCCGACTTGGAAAACTTTTTGGGGGGCAAGAGGAAAATTTCTAACGACCTTTTTTTAAGACTAGAGAGATAAAAGTTAAAAACACTTTCACATATTTACATTATATCATTTCTTATCAAAAATTGGAAAGTTCCCTAGCATTTTATAAACAGCCCGCAAGAATGATGTCGCAGGTTCTAAAATAGCTTCAAATATAAGTATGCTTCATATATAAGTATGCGAGCTTTAATAGCTTATACATTTACATATATTTTTACTTACATTGCACAAAATTGAGAAAGTTTATTTCAAATATTCAAATATTCTTAAAAAAAAACTTTTTCAAAAAGATCAAAATTATTGGGGGGGCCAAAAGTGCTCTGCCCCCCTTAAGTCGGCGCCAGTGTCGCTTATATAAACGGGATAGAATTACACTGACAAAAAAGTCTGAGAATTGTCTAAAAATTTCTCTGAAAATGTCTTTAAACCTTGAAACACCTTTTTAAAAACGTCTGAAATTCTCTGAAAAGTTAAAAAAATTGTGTTTCTGAATTTTCAGACTTTCTCCAACAAGAGTCATGTATAAAATTATTAAGACAATTCACTTAACAATCGAGGTATGCACGTATTTAACATACACATGGATGCAGTTTTTTCATTTTTTTTAGTTCTTCTAAAATGCCTTTTTGTGTTTCTGTGTGATATTTCTGTTATGCGCGGAATCTCGCGCAATGCGCTCGATGCTGACTGCTGCAGCTGACCGACTTACGTCATCGTGCTACTGACACCTTTCTTATCGTTATGAGCACTTGCTGGTACCCCGCATGTCGCGAAATATTATTAATTGCTTTAAACATTATTTCCAGCTCTGGTGACTATCCCGCATTTTGTGAAATATTATTAATTGCTTTAAACATTATTTTCAGCTCGGGTGAATATCCCCGTGAAACCGCCCAGAGGGGACCCCGAGACCGAGGAACAGCGGAGCGAACCAGAGGGTGCAGCCGAGCTGACAGAAGCGGTGACTTTGACCCCAAAGACCACGCGACCAGAGCGGAGCACGATCCGAGCAACCAGCGTGCGACTACGAAGGTTGGGCGAAGCCAAATCCTATACCGATAACAAACAGCGCGTGTTAGAATCATGCCGGACACGTTACATAACCTTATCTTATTTTATACTATTACCATTATGATTATCATTTTAATATATCTTATAATAAAGTTTGATTTTATATTAAGTTTCGCGAATTATAAAAACGCGACTAGATTAAGCGAAGCGCGAGTTAAAATCGCGTGAGAATCATTTAAGTTATCTGTGCACGCGAGAGCACAAAGTTCAAGTAATAATTACTTTTCATCTTATTTAATTGCGATAGCGTTAAGCGCGTAAATTCCTTTGTTTAATATTATTTCTTATGCGTACGAAATTCTTTACTTACCTTTTGTATGCGTCAAGCATGCCAGAGCTGTCAGTTAAGCTTTTAACATATCATTTCGTTCTTGTATTCACCAGTCTATTTCGTTTAAACATTTCGTTCTTGTTAGCGTATGCATACTGCATGTTTTTTACTATTCTGTAAGCATATTTTGTGTTAAACTTAGTTTTAAGATACTTAGTGCATTCTGCGACTAAGTCAGGATCGAGTGTAGATGGTGGCACTGCATAGTGCAGATGCCAGAACAGGCTATACGCCTGTTAAAAAGTCATACGTTAGATCAAAGGTACTTTTAAGTGCCGTAACTGCACTTTTCAGTGCGAATGTAAACCTCAATCAACCATACGTGTCTGATTGGCTGTGGCGCCAGTGGAGGGGAGCACGAGCGACTACGCTGCCTCAGAGCGCAACCATTGGCCAGGGCACGAGAGTGGAAGTACCGCGACGCTACCACACGATTGGACGAGACCTTCGCAGCGAAGCGCTATTGAGCGCTGATTGGTCGAGACATCGCGAGCGTGCACGGCGGCCCGCTGGGGTATATAATGGGACGCAGCGGCGCCTCAATAGCTTGTTCGAGCCCGATTTCCTTACGGGTAAGACCTCCGCGACTTTTATATCGCGTAACAAAAAAAGGTCAGCGTCTAAGTTCCGCGGGAGTGCAGCCGCGTTACCAAAAGTGCAGTAAACGCCGAATGCGAGTAGGCGTAGCGGGAACGTCTTCCTGCATTGACGCGATGGTCAATCGCGTAATATCCGAACGCGTAATAACACGACTGTGATAAAGCGTCGCGTCCGGGAACTGTAACAATAATAAGAGACGGAAGAGTGATGAAGGTGACGTACACGAGTGTGAACAAAGCATCGCGTACGGGAGTTGTGGTTTTATAGGTTAAGTGTTTGTTTAATAAATTCTATATCGTGTTTCACAAAAAACATAACCTATCTGGTGTTGAAATATTTACCTCATACGTACCTGCATGAGATCCACGACGACGAATCCTGGGAAATCCTAAAATATAAAACGTTCTATTAAAATCTGGGAGCGAGAGGTATTCTTTCGGAAATTGATTTACTTACCTGAGCGTATTCCTGGAGGGACGAGACGAATCCTGGGCAGTCCTGAGCGATCCAGCAGCGACGGCAGCAGCACCTGAAAATAAAAGAGAATATAAAAATTAGTAAAGCGATCTGTTAACGTGAGCGAGTGACCTGTCAATAATAAAGTGAGTTACTCATCTTGGGAGCGTTGACGACCTTCCGACGGCAGCTGAGGGAAACGAGATACGTCCCGACGGCAGCGGAATCCTTGCTTCTTAACTGATGAAAGGAGCTGGCGATCAGACAGAGACGCGAGAGCGGGTCTTCCGAAAGGTTTGTGATTTTTTCTTTCTGTCGCGAATTCTGATTTCTCCTCACGATCGGTTACACCCGCACGTTGCAAATTATTCCAACTTGTTTGTAACATTATTTTCAGCATGGGTGAATATCCCCGCACTTTGCAAATTATTCCAAGTTGCTTGGAACATTATTTTCAACTTGGGTATTTTAGCACGTTGCAAATTATTTCAAGTTGTTTGTAACAATATTTTCAGCTTGGGTGAATATACCCGCACGTTGCAAATGATTTCAAGTTGCTTATAAAATTATTTTCTGCTTGGGTGAGTATTCCAGCATGTTGCAAATTGTTCCAACTTGCTTGGAACATTATTTTCAGCTTGGGTATTCCAGCACGAAAGATGCGTCAACGCATTCGAGTATTAAAGAAAATACATCTTTCTCCCTCTTATCTATTTCGCGATATTATCAGAGCGTGCTCTTAGCACCGTGTCTCCAGCGACACAGTGAGCCCTTTCACCACGCCAAGGTGGCACGCCATCGAAGGGGAAAATTTTTATTTTATTTTATTTAAACATTTAGATTTGGTTCCTCTTCGGCCGCTCTCTCCTCCTCGTCGGCCGCTCTATCCTCTTCCTCCTCTGCCGTTCTCTCGTCTTTCTCCCGCTCCCTCTCTCTTTCCTCCCTTTTCTCTTTTTCTTGCTCCTCCGCCGCATGTTGGCTCCTCGTTCTTCTACGCCTTTGCTCCGCGAGGTCCCGAAGGACCTCGCGGCGCATGTAATTTAAACTCTAAGAAATTTATAGTTTCGTCGGAAAAGTTTGACTTGTCTGGACTTGTTGCTAACGACAAAAAAATTTTTTTTTTTAATAAAAAATAACACACACACAAGACACGTACCATTTTCAGACACTGGTTCGTCAGCGACTGGATGCTCGACGTCTTCTTCGTCGAGCATCCAGTACGCTAAAATTCTTTTTACTGGTCTCCCTGTAGGATATATTGTCATCTGAAACAAAGAAAAGAATGTTACGATATACACGCGAAACATTTAAACGCATTAATAATATTTATGATTACTTTGCCGGCTTAATAACTTCTCTTGCTGTTGTTGCTGCTGTTGTTGCTGCTGTTGCTGCTGCTGCTGCTGTAACACACCCAGTTTTCATTAGTAAATAATTATAATCGGTTGGTAATATATCTCTTTGTACGAAAAAGTAAAAATTTTAAATTAAAGATCCCGCAACATCCAAACGGTTGGAGATACGAGTTCGCTCGTGGTCCCGTTCGAAAGATCTCGTCGAGATCTACGAAAAAGGTCCTTTGCTCGAACCTCGTATCTCTAACCGTTCGCGAGTTACAGGACTTTGAAGGTCGTTTTCGAGGAGCTCTCGAGAACGCGGAGCGTTACCTTTTCGTGCGCTAGCGCTCGACGAAGTGACCAGTGTTCTTGTTTGAACACGAAGGCTCGGAGATACGAATTTCGAGGAGAGTACCTTTTTAAATGTACTCGACGAGGGTTATCACCTCCCGGTGTCGTCATTCCCGTAGACGACGTTCCTGGGTGGTTTTCGCGCTGCACCAGGTCTGCGCTTCGTAGGTTCCGGAGTCTAGGTGTCCATCCTTTAGTTACTCGACGAGCTCTAACCATCCTTGGTGTCGTTCTCGTAGACGACGTTCCCGGTAAGTTTCCGCGCTGCACCAGGTCTGCGCTTCATAGGTTCCGGAGCCTAAGCAAGAATTTGGAATACTAACTGATTTACGCCCTTACGCAATCCTCCTTTTCTTTCGATTCAACTACCGAATTATCGGATATATAAATCGGTGAAAGAAAGTGAGAGACGGGTCAATCCGAAGTAGACAAACTAAGATAACACGCGACACTGCTTTGCGGGGTCGTGTATCACCGTCAAACACATTGTAATATACACAACCACGACACTCTGCCTTGCGGGGTCGTGGACAACAAACTCATAGACGCGACACTCTGCCTTGCGGGGTCGCGATCTATTCGAACAAGATAATAAAAGTGTCCAAGACTAACGGTGTGAGTGACTAAATACCTTTCTCGCGAGATCTCTGGCAGCGATCTCCAATCGTACTTCCAACGAGAGGTACAACATTTCGCTTAAAGATTTTAATTTTTATGGTAACGCAACAGATTCCTTTTCATTTTTCTTCTTTACATGTTAGGTTTCCTTGTAGGAATAATTTATCTTTACATTCTTTTTATCTGATAATTCATTTTGTAGATCTATTATCACAACTGCTGGTAATTGTATTAGATGGATCGCTGCAATTGACAATTTCAGAAAGTGAATTCTGTAATAATCCTGCCTTTTGTTTTTTATTTTTTGGTTCACAATTCACGTTTTTTTAATCATCATTCACTGTAAATGTACAACCACTTTGGGTACGTGTAGTAAAATTACCGAGATCATCGTCACAATAAATAAATTGCACTTTATCGATGTCTAGTACCTTTAAATCATCTATGATTTTATTTTGTACACTTCTTTCTGGGACTTCTAAGACTTCTGGAACTTTTGGATGAAGTACTTTAGTTTTCTTATTATAATAATAATAATAATAATAATAATAATAATAATAATAATAATAATAATAATAATAATAACAATATTAATAATAATAATAACAGTAATAAGTATCAAAAGCATCCCAACATTACGCTAAATTCATCACGTGCAGGATGCAAAAAGCAGTGCTTCTGGGTTTTCTCAGACTATATCATACGACTTGATACTGTTATATGACCACTTATAGTAAAGGGAGTGGCCATGGTGGTCAATTACCTTCTTTGACTAAAATCCTTCTTGAGGTATATTTGCCGGGAGCGGTGCACTTGCACACGGTTCAAATGGACACGGTGCTTTTGGACACGATATCTTGCGTACGGTTCAAATGACCACGGTGTATTTGCACACTGTGCATTTGGACACAAAAGAAATTTTATTAAAAATGTACACCAGTTATATGCACACGTAAAATTTGACTACCGGATATTTGCACACGAAAAAATAACCATCGTTCACTTGGACACGTAAAAGTTGCACACCATTCACTTGCACACCGTTCATTTGCCCACCACTCATTTGCACACCAAGAAATGCACACCGATCATTTGCACACGGAAAGATGTACACTAATCATTTGCAGACGGAAAGATCCGCACTGATCATTTGCATACGGAAAGATGCGCACTGATCATTTGCCCACGGAAAGATGCACACCGTGTCCATTTGAACTGTGTCAAAGTGAGTACCGCCCCCCAATGTACACCACGTCGAGGTTACGCGATCGGAATTTGCACATCATGGGGTTCTGAAAAGTGTTGTTTTGTGTGTGTGGGGGGGGGGGGGTGTTTACCTCAAGGATAAGAACCCCGTGGCTCGTCAGTTCCACGGTATTTTGCGACTCCAAACCTTCCTTGGGTGTGTGCGCGCGTACGTACGTGCCTGCGTTCGTGCGTGTATGTGTGTGTGTGTGTGTGTTTGTGAGCGCGAGGGTGTGTAAATGTGAGTCTATGCGTGAGAGAGAGAGAAAGAGAAAGAGAGTGAGTGCTCGGAACACTGTAAACAATGTTTCCACTTTTAACACATAAAACTGGGCATGTTCTGACACATGTTTTGAAAAGTTTGTCAAAAGAACTTTTACTTTACTGCGGTCGTATGCTGGAGTCGTAAGATACGTTCACTAACCCTGATTGACAGTGATTTTCTTTTATTTTAATACGCGAAATCTGAAAGAACGATTGAGGGAAGTATTCAAATGTATGTCCTACCTGTCTGGTGACTCCTGGCTCTATTTCTTTTTTTTTTATTTTTATTTTACTCCCGATGTGACGTGGGATACCGCCAAAAGCAAGAATAGAGTCGCAAGGATACGTTCACGCCACTAGACTAGTAGCGAATTTGCTTTTATTACATAAATTTTGAAATGAGCTATTACAATTAATTAATCTAGAATAAACAATTATAATCACGAGGCAATACCTCTGAGTTCCCTCTCATTTCCATAGTACTTCACAAAAACAAGGTAAGATGCTTAATTACTAACGGCAATTAACCCCTCAGGTGTTGGGAAATTCACGGAACAAGCGGTTCAATTCGACTCGCTAGTATAACAAGAACCATCCATCGTAAGTCACTTTTCTAACGAGATTAACGATTTTCTTTTCATATTATAAATTTAATTGATAAGTTTTATAATAAATTATTCATATATTGCCAACAAACGATTGACGCTTAGAATTATATACATTAGATGGTTCCGCCGAAGACGATCGCCGCTAGATCCTCGCAGCGTGTTCGGACGCCGGGAATACATACCCTGCTATTGTACGGAACGCTGACCTACCCCTGATTTTCCCGAACTGCCCTACTCATCGCGCCGGTTCTCCAACTCAAGATATAGTAGAGTTTCCTCTTGACCTCTCTTCTCGATCCCATGAACCATTCCCTCAGATAACGAATGATATCCCTCCGCAAGAATTATTAGTAATAATTCCCCCCGGCTCAGAAACTGGCCAAACCGAATCGACCCCCCCCAAATCCTGTCACTCTTTTTGATTCACCGATCGAAGAGTCACACGAAATAATCGTCCCCAACATTGATCTGTCAGCCTTCAACGAGCAAACCCCTCTCGATGCAATTTCCGCAGCAGAAACACTCTTGTCCCTGAATGAGACCCTTACCGATCTGGAGGAAATCCTGGGACCGCCTTCCCTCTCCAACGCTGTTCATGAGTTCTTAAATTCTGAAATATCACCATTCCTTCGATACATTTGTCCTGAATGCTCTCCTAGAGGCTACGGACCAAGACCTCTCTTATTTTGATTGAGCAGGGAAACTACATTCTCTTTGATTACCCCGAGGAATAATAATAATTAACCCAGCATCTCTATCATTTTTATACGCGTTTTACCATATAACCTTATCATTATAATAATAATCTTACACATATCATTACATATGTGTATTATACCGTATCAATAACACACCCTTTTCATTATTTTATTTTATCTTATTATATATATATACTTGAACATATAATTTCTATCATTTCAATAATCACAATATATATATATATATATATATATATATATATATATATATATATATTGGTTATGTATTCAATAAATGAAGATTAATACTGATTGATAAATAATAAATACGTTTATTTAACCTGTCTCTCATCCCATTTATTTCTCTCTCAAACGCGATAAACGATCCTTCCGGCTCTCGGCGTATCCCTGGGAAATAAGCAGACGTGCTGCGGTCGCCCTAAAACAAATAAATTGAGAGCCCGTTAGACAAAAGAACGAAAGCTGCCCCCGTATTGAGTAGTCTTCAACAGAACGTTACAAATCGGTTTTTGAAATTTTTGTCCGTAACATAACGTTAATTAATATTAATTAGTAGGTAGAGGCTTGTATATAATACGGTTCTAAGCTAGGTTCAGAGCCCACGTCGTTGTTAGATACTCGCAATCTACCTAATATAATGGTAGATTGTTCGGTATCGAATAACAAGAAATCTATATTGTCAGATGTTTTTCCTTTGGCTCTAAAATGATTGGCGCACCGTATATAACCTATTACACAGTCCATGCACTCGGAGAGAGGTCTTTCAACGGTAAGGAATTGTCTACACGAATGGCATTTGCCACGGACGGCGTAGCCGTAAACGAAATGATGGTACGGTTTCTCTTGGAACTCTGAGTTTTTACTTCCACAAGTGGAGCACAACTTGATGTCTCTGCAAGCGTAGACAGATCCCTTTTCGCATCGGACCTTGTATAAGTGAAGGTACTTCCGGAACATGCCCGAAAGGGGCAGACCAGAATTAGGTGGACACATTGCGATTATAGGGGTATTCTCCAAGTATGTTAATTTCTCCAGAGTCCGTTACGCTAAAATCTTGTCCGGTGTGCAAATATATTCCGTAGTCTAAATCCCTATAATCGCTCTGCGAGTTGTGTCAGTATGAGCGCATGTGCGCGTCGGCAATTGTAGCAACATGCGGTCAATTGCTGCACGAGAAGTTCAGTATGACACAACGCGCAGTTTATGAAAAGATCGTCAGGTCCTTAGCAAAATGCGTGTGAACTTCCCCTATAGAATAAGAGGCCTAAAAAGGGAATGTATCGGATGAGGCAAGCGTGACAGATGCATGTGTTCTTTCCGGGCTCGATGTGGCCGGTGACACGGCAGCATCGACCGAAGTGCAAAAAATGATTGATGGATAGTAGAGGTGGTGATGAAAAATCCAGCGGTTTAAAGTGTTCGCGGATCAACGTAGGCCATCTGTGAACATACAAAAACATATTAATATCTCATCCAGGATCAATATGTGCAATTTTCAGTTTATCGGTGTGTATAACTCGGGTCTGCTTGCCTATCCAAATTTTAACATTATTATTAGGTAAAATCTCAATGATGGGATAGGGTCCGCAGTATTGAATAGCGAATTCCCCTTTAAACGGCTCCTTAAGCAAGAATACATAAGAGCCTTCTTTAAAAGTTTGTGGGATCAAACAAATCTTTGATCGTAGTAGTGTTTACTTTTCTTTTTTGCTTTTGTAAGATTAAGCCGCGCATCTTCTTGTAGGTCGCGCAATTTGTTAAATAACTTACATAAGTATTCGTAGTAGGTAGTTTTGACAATTTCGTCAATCGGCAAGTATGCTGAGGATAGGCGAGCTAGCCTACCGAAGACTAGTTCGAAGGATGAATATTGTGTTCCTTCGTGAACACTAGTATTGTAAGAAAACATGGCTAGTTCTATGTAGTCGTCCCAATTTTCTTCCTTATCTACTTGGATACGCAAATATTCCATTAAGACATGGTGAGACCTTTCCAAAGATCCATTAGATTGCGGGTGATACGCTGTGGTTT
The DNA here is from genome assembly GCF_013373865.1 of Monomorium pharaonis. NCBI lineage: Eukaryota > Metazoa > Arthropoda > Insecta > Hymenoptera > Formicidae > Monomorium > Monomorium pharaonis. The sequence goes on from NC_050471.1 coordinate 12,671,061, forward strand.
TAAAGTGCTGGATACCGAACCTTCGCATAAGATTACGGATCAACGAGGACAGGAAATTTGTTCCCTGATCGGTTAAAATAGCCTTGGGTGTACCATAGGTGCAAATAAAATTTTTAGCAAAGGCATCAGCTATAGTCAGAGAAGTAGCTTCTTTCAGAGGGACGGCAATGGAGTATTTCGTGAGGAGATCCTGCATGGTGAGTATATATCGACTGCCGTTTTTCGTAATGGGAAGATGTCCCATTATATCCAGAGTGAGTTTATCGAAAGCTTCTCCTGGGGTATCCGTGATAATCACTGGTTGTTTGGTCTTTATCCTGGTCAGCTTCCTTAGCTGACACTGTCGACATCGTTGGATGAATCTCTGGATGTCCTTTTTCATCGTGTTCCAGTAGTAGTTAACTCTCAAACGGTTGTATGTCTTCGTTACGCCCTTGTGTCCACCACAAGCGGACGCATGGCTTTCCGTTATCAAGGCTTCTCGTGTCAGAGAGTCAGGTGTCTGTACTAAATTTTTACAGATGATAAGATTCAAGGGGATGTTCATTAAGTGGGCACGCAGTCGATTCTCAACGTGCCGCCAAGGGAGATCATCAAAGAAATTCGTTTTGCTGATGCTAAGGGATGTCAGTCGGAGTTCGGTTACTACATCAACAAGAGATTGCAAAGACGCGTCTAAAGTTTTGAGCTTCAACGCGAGTGCGATTGTTAAACTTTATGGGTAATAATATCAGTACATATCTTCTTCCTCGCATCATGACGTTAGCTCTTTTGTATGTAAGGTTCTGATAATTTGGTAACAAGTCCCGTTTCTGATATTCACGAGCGCCGTTATCAAAGGGCGTTCCGTTCATGTGTATGAAGATAACATGGTTGTCGGGGCGATCTAATAAGTTGTCGCGAGTTTCTTTTATGATTAGTCGAGGTAAGGGTAACGGTTGTCTTTCTAAAGTAGCGGGTGTGATCTCGTGCGGAACCTGGGACGGTTCGAATATTTCTTCGTAAGAGCGATCCTCACTTTTGTCGTCTAACTCGTTTAGATCAACGTCATCCTCATCGTCGTTTCCTTCGCTTTCGTATTCTTCAATAATGACATTAGGGTTAAGGGGTTGGAGGGGAATCATTTCTTGAGGTTTATCTCTGTTATCTTTTAACAATGGTCGGGTTTTCTTTCTGGAATCTTTATCTTTATTGATCTCGATTCGTCGAAAGAAAATAGATTCATCGGAGGAGTAATCAAGTTCACTAAAAGTTCGCAGGGGTAAGATAACTGTATCCGGAAAAGAGAGCTCGTGAGAGAGCATCGGCTTTGGAATTCAACAATCCTTTCTTATATTTTCTCATACTCGTATTCGGCCAGTTTCGTCCTCCATTTCCAGAGTCTAGAAGAAGGGTCTTTAACAGAGTGGAGCCATACCGAAGGTTTGTGATCGGTTACGATCGTAAATTTCCGTCCATATAAGTAGAATCGAAAATGGTTAATACAGTAGATGATGGCTAGACATTCCTTTTCAATAGTGGAATAATTCTGCTCTGCTTTATTCAACGTTCGCGACGTGTATGCGATAGGTAGATCTCGTCCGGTGCATGTTTGACTGAGGACTCCACCAATCGCGTATCCAGAAGCATCTGTTGTCAAGGTAAAAGGTTTGTTAAAATCAGGGTATTGCAGAATTGGTTCTGAGCATAACGAAAGTCTCAGGATATCAAAAGCTTCGGTGTGTTTCTGTTGCCAATCAAATGTCGTATCTTTCTTTAGAAGGTCCGTCAGCGGTTTCGCTATTTTTGAGAATTTGGGGATGAATCTTCTGTAATATCCAACTAGTCCGAGAAATTGTTTAATGTTTTTAACGCTTTTGGGGACGGGAAATTTGATCACTGCTTCAACCTCGTTAGGGTCGGGGCGGACGCCATCTGCGCAAATTATGTGTCCTAGATAGGCGACTTCCTGACGCAAAAATTCACACTTGTCTGGCTGTAACTGCAGATTAGCTGCCTTTAATCTCTTCATTAGTCTTTCGAATTTTACCTCATGTTCCTTTAGTGATCGGGCATAGATTACTATGTCGTCCATATACATGAATAATTCGTTTTCTTGAAGTCCTGAAAGTACGTTATCCATTAATCTCTGAAACGTAGGGGGTCTGTTTTTTAATCCCAAGGGCATCCTCTTAAATTGGTAATGTCCGTAGTGAGTAGAGAAGGCCGTTTTGGGCACATCTTTTGGGGCCATGGGGATTTGGTGAAATCCCGATGCTAAATCAAAAACAGAAAAATACTTGAGCTCCCGAGTTGATCCAGAATGTCTGTTATATTCGGGAGGGGGTAAGCATCTTCAATAGTTTTCTCATTAAGGTTTCTGTAGTCGATGACCATTCGCCATTGTTTGTTTCCAAGGGAGTTGAGTTTCTTCGGCACAATCCACACTGGGGAGTTGTACGGGGAACTAGAATACTCTATCATGTCGCTCGATAGTAGTTTATTGACTTGGGAGTCTATCTCTGCTTTATGTACCGGGGGAAATCTATATTGCTTAGTATGTATCGGAACATCATTAATTGTGGGTAAAAGTGCTCAGCGGCGTTAGTTGCTCCAAGGTTCTCCTTTGGAAGATGAAATCTAGCCGCGTGTCTAGCGATAAGAGATAAGATATTATCTTTCTTTTCTGAGTTTAAGTGATCCAAGCGCAACAAGTTTTTTATTTCAAAAAAACGATCCTTGTCGTCCTGATTTATCTCGCAAAAGTACAAAAGATTGGAAACAGCTACGGCTCCTGTTTTCCCGGGGGTTTCAGTGAGCGGTCCTGCTTCAAAATGATTTTCCGCGGGCGAATTCTTAACGAGAGTACCGTCAGACTCGGGTTTAGCACGGTTTTCCGTTAATGAATTCCCAACGAGAGTATCATTCGACTCGTGAATTTTATTCCTTAAAACACAAGAATCGTCTGCCCCGTGCCCTAGGGTCTGGGCGGAACGATTTTTAGATTCTTCTTCCTTATAATCACTTGAATTGTATGCATCAATATTGCTTGGGTCAATTAAATCAAAATCTTCCAGTTTTAAGGAGGGGATCTCTACCTTATAGTCAGTGTCCGTCGTGTTAACGATCGGCAAATAAGCTCTTCCTTTTACATTGGTTACAATAGCATCTCCAAAGAATAATCCTTTCGTCAGAGTGGTACGAGGTATGTATCCACTAGGCTTCTCAGGGTTTGTAATGTTTACGTAAAATGGTGAGACAGTCCTCTTTGTAATTTTGTTACTAATCAATTCAGAGAAGGGCATAGCGTTGTTGTCATAGTAAAGGCAACGACCTTTGAAATCAATACTGGCAGTCCGATCTTGAAGAAATCGGTTGCCCAAAATACCATCTTGAATAAATCCAACTGAATCTTGAACGATATGAAAAAGCGTAGGTTTGCCCATAAGTCGTATTGAAATAGATCCCAACGTTTCAACAGGTAGGGAGGATATTCCGTGGAGCAGGTGTGATTGCTCATCTTCCCACGGGATCGTTATGTCGTATGATTGAGCTCTGTTTCAGGAGGTTTATTCCGGATCCAGAGTCAATCATGAAGACACTCGGCCTCAGAAGGTCTGGGGACGATAGTGTCACCATTGGATAGCTACTAGACTTAATTTCCGTATTTATTCGGGCGATGTAGGCAGAGGGGCAACTTCCAGTTCCTTTACGGTCAATACGCTTGTCGACGGGCGTCCTGTCGGAGCTGCATCCCGGCGGACGCCGCTCATTACCGAGACGCTTCTTATGTTTCCCGAATCTGCTTGTGCAGCAGCTGGAGCTGAAGACGTGCCTTCGTTCGCTCTACGATACGAAAGCTTTCTACAATCTTTCATAAAGTGACCTGGAGACTTACAATAAAAGCAAACTTGAAAGCCATTAGGGCCCGGTCGACCTAGAATCAGGGGTTTAATAAAAGGAGCTCGGGAAGCAACAGGCGGATTATTCGGTGGTACTTCCCTACCATTATCAGGAGGGCGTCTTCCTTTATTGTAACTATCGGCTCGTACAAGAGGGGGTGGTCTAGGAATCACGTTACGTTTTCTCAGATTTTCCGCTTCTATTTGTTTTAACAATTGGATGGCTGTTATTATAGCATCATCCAAGGAATAATATCCCTGCAGTTTTACTCGTATTAGGAGGTCAGATGGTAGCCCATTGACAAAACTTTCCTTTGCATTTCCTTCGGTAGTGTCCCGTATGGAGGGATCGATATATTCTGTCGCGCAAGTTTCTTCGTCGATGATGGCAGTACGCAATTCCTTTACACGCTCTATATAATCGAATAAATTTTCATTAGACTTCATGTAGATGTTAACCTATTCGCCTCGACATTGGTCGCGGGATTTATTCGGACCGAAAATTTTACGTAATCTGCGAGTAAGCTCAAAAACTGATTGGTACTCAGTTCCTTCAATGGCTGAGTAAGCGTGTCCATATAATTTATTAATAATCAGCTGTACCAAATGGTATTCTTGCCAACCTGGGATAAGATTGAGGGTCTTTTCGCACATTTTACAAAATTGGAATACCGACATCTTATGGCCATCATACTTAGGGATGCTGTCAATGACATCCTTGAGCCGTATGTAATGCGATTCGGGCGACCTCGGTCGCGGTGTGTTATATCGATGTTCTTCATCTCGCTGAGTGTTTGAGGTACGTCGCGTAGCGGGATCCAAAGGTGGAGCTAAATTCGTAGCTAACGAGGCTATAGCTTCCTCTAGGCGAGCCATCCTCGCATCGATGCTATCGGGGATGTCTCCTTGTGTATGCCTTTGTGTATTTTCTAACTATTGGCGGATTCTGTCCATTTCCTCTTGTTTTTTCCTTAAAGTTTCTGCTTGCGATTGGAGCAGTTTTTCCTTTTCGTTAAGTTTCTGACACAGGGTTTCAAATTCGGCGGCTGTTAAAGAGGGAGGGGTAGTGAACGCTTCTCGTTCGCTCTCGGAAGGGGGGTTAGATTCTTGTGATCTCGTGAGGGGCATAGTTAAACAAGGTAATTAAAAACAAACAGATCAAATATTTAAGTGCTCGAACCTTTCAAAAATTTTCTGATTCTATTCTTACACGCGTTTATTCGACCGATCCTTTTGACAGATTGTATTAACAAATCCGACCGATCCGTTTGATAGATCCCACCGCTGCCACCAAGAATTTGTTTCTCTTGTCACGTCTCGGAAGAGTGACCTTCCTAGCTTATGCGTACCTAAGAGGCACAAATTAGGGGTGCTCTCTCTGCTTTTAAGGCTACCTGCTGGGCCGGCAATACCTCGGGATGTCGAGAGCTAGGATCGGAGTGGGGAGGGTCGAATGCGTACGCGAAAGAAACAGAAATGGTCTCTTTATCAAAACAACTTCTAATTTATTATTATACTAGGTGTCTACAGTTACTAAACTACCATGTTTGGAGGGGAGTTACAATTATGGGTCGCTGGGCTGGACTGGGCGCAATTCTAAGGATCGCAGGTATTCCTCGAATTCGTCTTGGTTTACACTAGGGAGAACTTCAGATGGTATGGCATTAAAGGTTTGCACTGCTTCTATCATTCGGGCGAGACTCTCGTCGACGGTGTCTCGGAGGGCCTCCTCGATGTCGGTAGTTGTACTGTTAAATCGAGAGGGGCAAGGGGGAGGGTTGGATGTCGAAGCTACCGCTGCTGGAGGTTGAGGGGGATAGCTTATAGCTTGCGGGGGTACGCGTCGCGAAGTGCGTCGGGGGACAATGTCGCGGGGGGCGGTATTGACAATTTCGACATCGAAACAAGAAAAAGTCGATAGGTCAATCGCGTGCTAAATTTGTCGCGAGTGATTTGGTAGATGGAATATTTGAGGGGCGCGCCTATCAATAGAGTGCAAAAGTCGGAGAATCCTGTCCCTTGACTCGATATATCGTTCCAATTGTTGGATGTTCTGCGGGCTTGTCTCTACACCGATCTATTCATCTACGGGATCCGAGGGAGGGGGAAATGATTTAATGCATTTTAGAAAATACTAGAAAATACTTTAAAGTGATGCACATGATCTTACCTTTGCGGTGAAGATGAGTTGTTAAGGGGGTTACGGCTATGTGAGAGATTAGATGAAGTGTCTAGGGGAAGAGAGAGAAAAAGGGGAGAAATTAATATAATAAAACCAAAAATAACGGAGGGGAATCGTCAGCTCAGAAGTTCCGGTAGATTCTCAAATTCGAAATCATTAAAAGTTCGACACAAGTTTCCTAAATTACTTAATCTCAAATAAGCACTGCCAAAGTAAGGATGGAGAGAGGAACAAGTCTAGCTAATTTACTCTAATGAACGCTTCCAGCTCACAGCGTGTCAGCATATGGCGGATACGTTAGACCTATCATTCCACAGATCAACACAAATCCTTTCGGATTGCAACGGAAAGCGTTTCTGCAAAGCCCTTCATCGCCTCCAGCAGTCAGCTTTTAGCTAGTCACGGCTACAGCTCTTTGGCGTTTGCAGTGGTTATCTCTTTTACGCTTCTGTGGCCACGGAGCTAAACCTTACTCTTATCCTTTACGTATCACTAAGATTATTACTAGGAGGTTGGCTAGTGTCTTATTTTCCGTCTTATTCCACCAATTCAAGAGGGAGTAGGATGTTAGTTATCTTGGAGTGAGAGAAGAAATGCTATGTCAGACTACGCTTCCTGCGTACAGCACATTAGCTTGCAGCGGATGCGTCTTTGCTGGAACTCCACAGTTATCGCACGCAGAACTGTGGACGGCACTTAACAAACGTAGCGGGTGCTAGTCTCAATTAAGGACGCAACCACGTACTGTGATAGTCTTGCACACTGCCAAGCAGCAATATGCTCGAAAATCACCTTTAAGCCTAATATCAGAGAGAGAGGGGAGAGGGGGGGGGGGAAATAAGTTGGTAAAATAATACGATGTTATTATCAATAATGTTCAAATGTAGCTACTGCTGACGTATTTTACACGAGGGGATTCTTTTACTTAATTATTTCTTGTTTAATTCAAATAGGGGTTGAACGGGGTTAAAACAAAATAATCGGATTAATAAGGGAATATTGGGTAGGGTTTAAGCAAGCTTTCGATGGTTATTCAGTATTTTCGCCGAGTTTTACAATTTCACTAAGTCTGCCAATCGCGGGGCAAGCATAGAGGTAGATACGTCACTAAGGTAAACGATCGACCAATCATAGGACAGGTATAAGGAGTCTTCACAGTATGACAATAAAGTTTCGGTTTTTCTACAAAATATTATCAAATATACAGAGAGACAGCAGGATATGCGGAAAGCTCGTCAGTCTTTATACACAGATCTATCAAAATTACGGTGTTCAGATGCTTAAACGAAATAGACCAATTACATGCAAATAAAATCAACCAATCACATGCTCGTAGGCATATGGGGCTTTAGATTCTAGCGGTATCCCTAGCGATTTAAATAATTGTTAAATTGCTTGACAAATTACAGTACAATGGTTCGATTCGAGCTTTAAGATTGCCAAATACGCATAAATTATAAAATACAGTCAAATTAGGTTCGTTCACAATAGTTAAAAATAATGTAAAATACTTCGAAATAGTTTGACTGAGCGCGGATCTCAGCCGTCACTCACATGCATGTAGCAACTGCCACAGGTGGTTCAACAATTAAAATTCAATCAATTCAAGAGACAATAGATGCAAATACATAACAGACAGATCAGTACATGGTTCGATTGCAAAAACATTGAAGAAATAAATCAAATAGTCACATAGTATAAATTCGACAAAGTAAAAATTAATTACAATTGCCAAATTGTTAAATGCTCCTTTTTCTTTGTAAATCTTATTCTGAGTGGTATTTTTACAGACTGGATTACTGTTAGTTAAGCTGTTATTCAATGAATAATAAGATCGTAGCAATTTTAGCAATAATTAATTAGTATGTTACACTTGAACGAATTGAAAGATGATTCGAGCTGTCACTTCGTACACGAGTGAAGAGTTCGAGTGATAGATTTGAACTGTCGCGTAATTAATTTTATTAATTCTTTAATTAGTTAATTAATTGGAGCTATTTATTTCTGATTGTTCTTTTCGTTATTTAATGGTCTTGACTTGCTCGTGGTAATTCTTTTGGCTTCAGATTCGTGTTCTTTTAATATTATTAATTTTTCCTTTGTCTTTATATATATAGATATATAGATATATTCACAATTCACAGTTCACAAATTATTATTTTAACAGATTGAAATTGCTGGTACTTACGGGCGACTCCGAAACACGCAAGGGCCACAATTTCGAGATATAATTATATTCTTTCTTTTCCTTGTTTTTCCAAAAATTCGCAACTATCGCAGGATCGTGCTTCCTTTCCCAAAAGTGCGACAAGGGGGTCGTCCACTTTACAATTATACGATGAAGCACGTATGACTGACGACGTTATAATGATTAATCTTATGCCGTAGTAATTAATTGTTTCAAAACTTCGGCCCGAGTGCGCGCGATGGAATGAGATGCTTTATATATTATGCAACAGGGGGACGGGGTAGTCTTCGAGTATCATCCCAAAGGAATGCAGATGATCTAATTTTCACTGCACATCGACAATTGCATAATCGGTTACTATGCAGCGATTTTTATTCTTGAAGCCTTATGACAAAAGATATTATTTTATTTAAATTAATTAATTCTTTTATTCCTTTTGATTCTCGAGTAATATATGTCTATAATAACTTTGATAATAATGATTTAATTAACTTTAATTATTCTGGCTTCAAGATTAATTCGCATTATTCTTATATTAATTAATTATGCATATGCGGGCACGAAAATTAATAAATTAACTTTCGTTTACAATTTAACCATGTATGATCTTGCAAAGGTTCTAATGAGAGGTTTCAAGCGAGCGTTAAAATTTAATATTGCGAATTTAATTATTATATAATTTTATGCATTAGTTATATTATATAAATTAATAAGATTTTTATTCATTAATTGTTAATTAACGTTTTCCGTTAATGCAACGTGTTCAAGTTTTATTATAATCGTTTATTTAAATGATATAAATAATTTCGCGCTATCTGGACCTTTGCAAGATGCTGAAATAAATATATAAAATATGTTATTACGTAATCGTCTGCTATTATGCAATAATCCTATGCGCATTGTTCGTAACGTTGCAAGAACCTTAGTTGCCATTATTATGTTTTATTATTAATAGTTATTATTGAAAGTAGCAATAAAAATGATTGTTAACAAATTTTATGCATTAATTATATTTATTTAAATAGTAATTCAGTTAAATTAATTCATTAATTAATATTCAATGTTTTTTAAATCATTATACGATCTCGAAATGGCATTACGGCTTTAAATATGTAATTGTTAAATTGTCAGAAGTGTTATAATAATTTTAATTGTTTAAGGCTTGTACAACATTACAATAAACTAATTCGTTATCTAATAATTTTATCGCTTATAGTCATATGGAACTCGCACAATAAATTTTTATTATTGTCTCTGCTATTTAAGTGTTCTTCCCATGAGGCGTAATTGTTTATTAGCCATAAACAAATAGTTAATCTACGTCTGGACTCGTGAAACTTTGACATAATAAACTTTAGGGTAGTTATTTTAATTTAGCATAATAAAATTGATAAAATTAATTTATTTAATAGCAATTTTCTATTTGTTAATTAACATTTTACTCGTATGTTCTCAAGTAGAACCCTTAAATAGCTATATCTCGCGAACTAGGTATCGGAGGAGAGGCGGAACAATACCAGTACCATCGGGGAGACTTAGATTTTCATTTTTTTGGTGATTTTCCAATTTTGGATTCTTTATAACTCGAGAACGGTTTGAGCTATCGAGTTCTGGTTTGCGCCGAAAATGGGTGTACTTCCGAAAAGGTGAAACCTCCGATCGCGCTGAAATTTTAACTAAAGCTTACCCTCGATTAGAGAAGAAAGTCCCTAAAAGGATTTTCACCGACAAAGCTTTGTTTGCTCTTTATCACTTCCTAAAGTTGCAAACATTTTTACTGTATATCTCTGAAAGTATTGATTTTAGAGAAAAAAGTTTCAAACAAAAAATGAAGCTCATAAAAGGCTCTACAAAAAAAGTTATATACATTTTTTACGTAAACCTATTATTTTGGCAGTTATAATAACTGTTATGAAATAAAATAATTTTAATTTTGGATTAACAGGATTTTACTCGTATAAACACACGCGCGCGCGCGCGTGTGTGTGTGTGTGTGTGTGCGTGTGAGCAAAATTTCAAACAAGGTCAATAATTGTTTTGTTTCACATGGGTTTGCGACGTTTTACGCGAAGCAACATTTTATCCCGTGCTTCGACCTAAAACAAGATCAATTGTTCTTTTTCAAATGCTAGATATTTTTATTTGAAAATACAAGAAGTACGTACGAAATACTTGTTGAACTATTTCATATGTTTTAATTTTGTGAAAAAGTAAACAAAGTTAACACCTATTTGAAATTATTTTTTAATTTCTGTTTAGTTTGTTGTTAAAAGATGGACAAAACGTACAATTTTTTCACATTGGCGTCTGTTCTGCAAAATCGTTCTTTAACCCTTCAATGGCTTAGAGATGTTGGTTTGATTCCGGCGCAAAGATTTTGCAAGATTCATAAAAAATATATGATTTTACAAGAATCAGAACTTGCTTGTGGACGATTTCTTTGCGTAAAAAAAAGAAAATATCGACATACTGCAACTGTTGTTTAAGTAGTTTGAGAGATGCCATGTTTCTCCTGCAGTATGTATCCTTATAACATATTGTATTTCGGTTAATATGACATTTGAGCAAACGATTCGAGAAAGCAGTGTTTTGGATGAGCAACAGATATCTCCTGAAACTGTGGCTGATAGATTCTCGTTTTGTCGAGAAATTTGTATGGTTGCACTTGATGACCACTTTGAAGAAGAAGGTCTTTTGGGAGGTATTGGTGAAATAATTGAAATAGATGAATGTAAGATTGGTCGTCAGAAGTATGAGCGAGGACATGTTGTTGAGGGAACGTGGATTCTTGGAATAATTCATCGAGGACATTCTGCTAATTATCGGCTTGAAATTTGCTCGGACAACAAGAGGGATAAGGATACTCTTCTTGCTTTAATAAAGAAACATGTGGCACCTGGAACAGAGATTCATACGGATTGCTGGAAGGGCTATATTGATTTGGAGAAGCATGGATATGTTCACAAAACAGTGAATCATTCCGAGGTTTTTGTAGATTCTGAAACTGGTGCTCACACTCAGAATGTTGAATCTTCTTGGCGATGGATGCGTCGATATTTATCACGTGGAGGTGTTCACAAAGAGAACATTGCAGAACATTTGTGTGAATTTGTATGGCGTCATTGTGTTCGAAAATTGGGTGCAGATCCTTTCAAACAATTAATTATTGATATTAAAAAATGTTATTCAGGAATAATATAATTTGTTAATAAAGAAATATATATATATATATATCTATTATAGTATGGTTATAATTTCAAATCTGACATTGTAACATGGTCAATTGGATATTTATAAACTTAAATAATGACTTAAAATTGATTAAGTTAGAGTTAGGATTACAGTAACAAATGCGCACGAACTTACCAAATGGGTTACAACTTTTCAGGGCACCCCTACCGACGGGGTGAGTGCGGGAGGGGGGGGGCGAAGCCCCCCTTGCACCCCCGCGCGCGCGCGCGTGTGTGTGTGTGTGTGTGTGTGTGTGTGCAAAGCATTCTCTGCACCACATGGGTTTGCGACTGTCTGTTTCGCACTGTGCGTATTTGGTCTGTGCGCATTTGAAACGAGATTCTTATTATATACGTATTCATTTGAATTTTGCGCATTTCTGTTCAGGGCAGCTATTATGTAACTTTTATGATTCCATTCGGAATCTTACGTTTCCGATCGTCAAGTTTCCGAACATAATTTCGTTCGCGTCTTTTAGCTATTATGAATCTTGTCAAAATCGGAACGGAATCGGGTTTCCGTACATTTTGACAGATGCGAAATAAGAATTAGTGAAACAAGCGGAACGCGCGAAACGGACAGTTTCAACCAATCACGGTGCAAGACAAACGTGTCATTTATAAGTGTCACACACTGCAGAAACATGACAGAAAATGTAAGTAAAATATTTAATTAATAATTATGTATAGAAAACGTACATATTAAATGTTTATCTTACTAATAAATCTAATTAATAATTTCTAAAATAATAAGTGCACAAAAGACTTGATAATTAAGTTAATTCGTTTATATAACCTTTTATTTAATATCGTTATTTTTTATAAAAGAAACAGCGATATTAAATAAAGATTATTGCCTTTTGCTCCCTAATAGCAAAAATGTAAAAATAAATCTAAATAAAATGTGTTTTCCTCAAAACAACAATATATTATGTTATATGTATATATATCATATATATATATATTTATATATTCTTATATTTAAAGATATTATTTATTTATAAATAGAAACGCAAAAAAATATCATCGGAGCAGCGACTGGTAATGTTGCAATTTATGGAGGAACATCCGGATCTTGCACAAAATCGAGTGCAAGGTACAGATGCCAAAAAGAAAAGTAATATGCTGTGGGAGCAACTTACTAGTAGTCTCAACAGTTGCGGAAGTGGGACTACAAAGACTGTTGATAAATGGATTAAAGTAAGGACTATAATTATAATTATTACTTTATTTATTATAATAATGTTCTATGATTTACAGTCATGGCGAGATTGGCGCGTTGATGTAAAAGCAAAGGCAGCAAGAATAAAAAGTTACCAGAAAGATACAGGAGGAGGAGGCGCAAACGGAAATCCTCTGCTAGAAATAGAAGAGCGATTAATATCCTTAATAGGAATAGAGGCAGCGATTGGTCATGAAAATATTATAGATCCAGCAGAGGTTAATATATTTAAATTTATTATTTAGTAATAAATTAAATTAAATTAAATTAATTCCTTTATTACTTTTGCTTCCTCATAGAAAGTTTTATTTTTATAAAAATTTGCACACTTTTTATCTTCTCTTCCTATCCATTTTATTTATTTATTCTCTTTATTCCTTTTTTTCTTATATACAGCCAGAAGATTGGACAGAGCATGTGTTACCAATTATTAATGCTACAGAATCCCCCTTAAGAAGTCCTCACTTTAACAATTCCACCGCGTCTAGACACAATGCATACAACACACTCACACATACAACACACACAACACACAATACACAACACGCATCTTCTACTCAAATACACACACGCAAAACATGCAACACACAACGTACACGCAACACACTTTTATCTTCTCCTCCGTCAACCTGTCTCCCATCAACATCTTCAGTTACTCCTCAAACGCACACACATAACACACAGCAAACAACACACACACAACGTACACACAACACACTTTCATCTTCTCCTCCGTCAACTTGTCTGCCATCAACATCTTCATTTACTCCTCGCATATTGTTCACATCTCCACTTGTTCATCCTACTTCCCCAAATCTATCAAATACCACTCCACTCCATTCTAAATCTTCTTCACCTGAATTAACACTCATTCATAACAAAAATAATGAAGCAACCTTGCGTTCTTCTCCTACATTACATCTTCCTTCTGGTTCCGAAAAAAAGAAATATAAAACTAAACGATTAAAAAAACAAAGTCTTACAGAAGTCCGTGGTAAGAATTTAACAATGTATATTAATATATTGCTCTTTTTTGATATATTTATTAATTTTTATATTTTTTAATAATCTGCATTTAGAAGTATACCTCTTTTATATATAGTATCTGCTCTTTTTTTATAGATATTGATATAGAAATCTTACGTGAGATGCAAGCACAGACAGCTGCATTAATAACGTTAAAAGAAGCGGTTGTGAGCATTGCAAAATCTATGAAACAAATTTCAAATGCAAAATTGGTATGTGTATAAATTTTAATTATTTAATATTAGAATTAATTAATTTAATCAATTAATTAATTATAATAAATTCTCCGGGTGTTTTCTTACCTGTGCGTATCAATGCTCAAATAAATATCTTTAGTGTAGCCGTGATGTTAAACATTAACATTATTATTCAAATATAATATGAAAGAATACATAACAGAGGATTAATAAATAGTAACAATAAACTATTTACGTAATTATTAAAGTAAATAAAGTATTTACTATAATCTGCCAGCGAGACGATCACGTATGCGTTGTCCTTGATTGAACAAAGCTCTGCCATCTGCTAATGGCTCTACTTCTTCAATTTCGTTATATTCTAAAGCCATAATAGCTTCTGCAGGCTCCGGAGGATCAGGCAATCTAGCCTGTATGCACATATTATGTAACACTGCACAAGCGTTAATAATTTGCGCTGCTTTTTCAGGCGCATATTCTAAGGTTCTATATCTTAAAAGACATCTAAATCTTTTTTTTAAAACACCTATACAACGTTCTACAGCATTTCGCGTACTGCTATGACGTTGGTTAAAGTGCTCCTCTTGTGTGCCAGGATGAGCTTCAGCAAATGGTGTTATTAACCATGGTTCTAACGGATATCCAGAATCTCCTTGAGAATTGAAATAAAAATGATTAAATAATATAAAAAATTTAAATAGCAACATTTAGTAAAAAATAATTTTACCAAATATCCAACACTGACTACCAGCTTCATATTGTGCTTGTAGAAAATGTCTTATATAACAGTGTCTCCATACAAATGAATCATGAGTGGAGCCGGGATATCTCGCAACTATATTTAATATCTTTAGATCCGTGTCACATATCTATTAGAAGACAATTAATATATATTTTCATATAAAGTTTTTAATATATTTTTATATCATCAAAAATTGATTGTATTAAAAATTAGAGATGAGATGATAGATTGTATTAGAGATGTATTTACAATTTGTACATGTTGTGCATGATAACCTTTTCTATTAACATATAATCCTTCATGCACAAAAGGAGTTCTTATTGCCACATTAGTTCCATTTACAAATCCCAATAATCCCGGAATCATAGTATTATTATAATTTCTATAAAAAAGACAAAACTAGTTTATTAAACAATTCTATCTTTTTTATTTTTGCAGATGCAAAGCAGTGCCGAAAAAGACAAAAACAACGAGTAAAATATTATGTACATTATATTGTGTTTTGTTGTGGTATTATATTAATTATTATTATTGTTATTATTAATGTGTTGTGTTATTATATTAATATATTAATTTAATTAAGTTTAATTTTATGTATTTGTTGTACCCCTCGTTGTGAGTACGATTTTGGGATCGCTGCCAGAGATCTCGCGAGGAAGGTATTTTGTCACATACACCGTTATTTGTCTTGAACACTTTTATTCTTGTATTCAGTTACAATAGTTAGATCGCGACCCCGCAAGGCAGAGTGTCGCGTCTATGAACTTGTTGTCCACGACCCCGCAACGCAGAGTGTCGTGGTTGTGTGTTTACAACAAGTTATCTCGGCGATACACGACCCCGCAAAGCAGAGTGTCGTGTGTAGTTTTAGTTTGTCTACTTCGGATTGACCCGATCCTCACCTTCTTTCGCCGGTTTATATATCCGATAATTCGGTAGTTGGATCGAAAGAAGGGGAGGATTGCGTGAGGGCGTAAATCGGTCAGTATTCCAAATTATTGCTTAGACAGCAAGTGCTGTCTAAGGAGCATTGCGCTAATTGTCGAGCGGATTGCGCGAAACCTCGCGCGATGCGCTCGATGCTGACTGCAGCTGACCGACTTACGTCATCGTGTTACTGACACCTTATCGTTATGAGTGTGTCACTCATAACATCCCTCCCCCCTGATAAAAAGAAAATGAGGGTTCTGAATTTTCGCTTTTTCGCTTATAGTTATATCGCGTCGTCAGATTGTTTACAATTTTCGTTTTTTCGACGCTTATAAACTATATATAATTACAATAATAATTACAATAATTACATTACAAGGTGTCGGATGTCGTATATACAATCTTTCGTAAAAAAAAATTTTCTTTTGACTTAAATGACGAATTATGCGCAAAATAGAATGTTTAATTTTGGGTGCCCTATTATAAAATTTGTTTCTGTCTTCTTTTGAGGTATTCTCCTCGTTTCGGTTTTACTTTCTTTCTTTTTCATTATGCTTCTATGAACGGTTTTAGTTTATTTGTGTGTACACGTGTTGACGTCCTGCCCTTTTTTATTGTATAATTTGCGTCTGAGTGTTTCTCAGTGATTACGTAGGGTCCCGTCCATTTTGCGTCTAGTTTTTTAGATCTCCCGCGGCGGAGAGCTTCATCATACAGGAGTACTTTATCTCCTATCTTGTATTTTATTTCTTTAGTAGTTTTATCATAATAATTCTTGGCCTTTTGTTTTTCTTTTTTAACTTTTTCCCTCGCGATCTGGTTCGTTGCCCTTATTTTTTCTCGCAGTTCCTGTGCGTAATCCTCGTAGTTATACGTAGGATTCGGGGGTCTGCTCAGGGCTGTCGGTAGTTCGGCTTGTCTTCCGAAAACTAGTTCAAACGGAGTGAATCCAGTCGCCGTGTGGGGGGTAGTATTATACGTATGCATTGCATACGGGATCCATTCGTCCCAGTCCGTCTGCTCTTTATTTATAAAATGTCGCAGATATTCCGCTAATGTTCGGTGCGATCTCTCAAGGGTGCCGTTGCTCTCAGGGTGGTAAGCAGTGGTTTGGATTTTGTCTATCTTCAGTAGCTTACACGCGTTTTTGAAGATTTCGCTTGTAAAGTTTGTCCCTTGATCTGTCAAGATACATTCAGGTGTACCGTATTCTAGGACAATCTTTGTGACAAATTCCTTGCTTACCGTGTTTGCCTCTTGATTTGGAATCGGCATCGCCTTGCTGAATTTTGTCAGGTGATCTTGGAACGTTAGCAGATACTTATTTCCATTTGCTGTCTCTGTCAGTGGTCCCACGATGTCCAGAGCGCATTTTTCGAATGGTCGGCTGGGGGTATCCGTAATTACTAACGGTATCTTATTTCTTTTAGATAGTTTGTTTTTCTGGCAGAGTTCGCATTTTTTAATATGTTTTTCTACGTCTGCCGTTATTCCGGGCCAGTTATATTTTAATCGTATCCTTTTTAGGGTTCTTTCGACCCCTTGATGCCCTCCGGTGGGTGCATCATGGTATTCGTATAATATTTTTCGCTTTTCTTCTTCCGTGTAGCTTTGCACGGTCTCATTATTTTTGTTTTCTTCGTTGCTCATGTGTATTTGATTGTGCTCTCCGTCTTCTTTTAACGCGAGCATTTTATCAGCCGTCTCCGTAATGTGAACCTCTGGTTTCACGTTGCGGCTCAACGCATCGGCGTTTGCGTTCGCGCGTCCGGCCTTATGTACGATTTCGTAATCGTATTCTTCCAATTTTAAACGCCACCGGATTAATCTCGATCCAGGGTCGTTTACACTGAATAGCCATACAAGGGGCCTGTGGTCAGTGATAATTTTAAACTTGGTGCCGTATATGTACGGTCTGAAATGCTTGACGGCCCATACTATAGCCAGTAATTCTTTTTCTGTTGTGCTATAGTTTTGTTCTGCACGGTTTAGCACTCGACTCGCATATGCTATGGGGCGGTCTTTGCCTATCGGTCCTTGCGATAGTACGGCTCCCACTGCGTAATCGGAGGCATCCGTTGTTACGTTGAATTCTTTTGAGAAATCCGGATACTGAAGTACCGGTGCGGTCATTAGCTTCTCTTTTAGTATGTCGAAAGCAATCTGTTGCTCTGTGGACCATACGAATTTTTCTGACTTTTTTGTCAGCTTAGTTAGCGGCTTAGCTATCCTCGAAAATTCGTTGATGAACTTTCGGTAATATCCGGCGAGGCCTATGAAAGATTGCACGTCTTTCACCTTCTGAGGTGCCGGGAAATCTTTTATCGCCTGTAATTTGGCGGGATCAGGGGAGATTCCCTCTTCTGAGATTATGTGTCCCAGGTAATTTACTTCTTTCCGCAGGAACTCACATTTGTCCGGCTGCAGTTTTAAATTGGCTTTTCGTAAGCGCTGTAGTACTTCCTTTAGACGTTTATTATGGTCTTCCAGACTTGAGCCATAAATAACTATATCGTCTAAGTACACAAGGCATTTTAGCCCTTGCATTCCCGTGAGTACTGAGTTCATCAGCCTCTGGAATGTTGCAGGTGCATTTTTTAAACCAAATGGCATTCGATTAAATTCGTAATGTCCATATGGAGTGGAGAACGCTGTCTTTTGCCTATCGCGTTCTGCCATGGGTATTTGGTGATACCCTGACGCTAAATCTAGCGTAGTAAAATACTTGGCGTTTCCTAGTTGGTTCAAAATTTCTTCGATATTGGGCAATGGAAACGAGTCGCCGATCGTTAGATCGTTTAATTTTCGGAAGTCGATGACTATCCGTAGTCGCGGTTTTCCGCTTGAGTCAGCTTTTTTGGGAACCACTAATAAGGGTGCATTCCACTGACTTGTACTTGCTCTGATTATTCCATCTGTGAGCATCTGCTTCATTTGATTATTTACTTCCTCCTTGTGCTTGGTGGGGAGGCGATACGGCCGTACGTTTACCGGTGCCGTGTCAGCGCGCGTGTGGATCTCGTGTTGCACGGCGGCCGTGCAAGACAGGGGTTCTCCGCTCAGATGGAAGACGTCTTGATAATCTTCGCATAAGCGCAGGAGGGCCTGCCGTTCCTCTGAGTTGAGGTGTTGCGTTCGTAGCATTTGTCAAATCCGCTCCTTCCGAGGGAGGTGAGATTTGTTTTTTGGTTCAGCGACCACGGTGTAAACCTCGTGAGGATTTTTCTCGCTTAAATCCTCTACGGTAACGACCGGTGTGTTGATCCGTATTGTCTTATCAGTGGTATTGATTACACTGATCGGACATGAAAAATTTTTTGGTTTTACAAGGCATCTGCCAATGTAAACCCCTGGAGCTGGTTCCTGGGCCCGTACGACTCCAGTTTTGTTTCGATTAGTCACGGCCCTTACAATTGTTTCGCTGCGAGGTTTTAACACGGTTTGTTGATATGACTTGAATTTCAGAGTAACGTCTCTTATCGTTAACTTTTTCTGGTTATAATCGCACGTTACTTGTTGCTTTCGTAGAAAATCTAATTCTAGGATGCCATCGTATTCTAGCGGAAAATCATCCTTTACTACGTATATCGGATGCTTTATCTTATGCTTGCCTAGCTCTATTGTCGCCTGTATTTTTCCTATGGTGTAGACCTTGTGGCCTGTTATTCCAACGAGGGCTATTCTTTCATGGCGAATTTTGGTTTCGCCTTTTAAATTTTTTACTTTTATTAACGAGAGTGTGGCTCCGGAATCGAATAACATGTCGATTTTTCCTGATTTGGTCTCTCGTATTGAAAGTGTGACTAAGTCGAGTCCGCTATCTTTGTGTGCGTCTCGCTTTACATGCGTAACTTGATACGCGGCGGCGGTGCCCGTCGTGCTCGAGTCATCGTCCGAGCTCTCGTCGCTACTTGCCGTATCGGCATGTTTTATCATTTTGACGGCCTTACTTGTACGCTGTTTAGCGTCCTTTTCTATTTTCCTTTTTGGCTTTGCTTCCGGGCGATCCTCGTCTTTCGGTGGAGGTCGCCCATGCAGGGTCCAGCAGTCGTTTCGGCTGTGGCCCGTTTTCTTGCAGTAACTGCATTGTTGTACTGCTGTATTTACTCGTGGCCGTCCTTCCGGTCGGGGTAATTCGAACCGGTTGGCGTATCTGCTGCTTCGGCAGTCTCTTCCGTCGTGTCCTATTTTTCCGCACTTTCCGCAACGGATGGTCGGAGCACGGTTATTGCGTTGGGCATTTGGCATATCCCGCCTATTGCCGTTGAGGCGCGTGCTTGCCCCCTTAACTTTTTCTTCCGCACTAGCTCCTGCGATTGCTTCTTGAAGCGTGTTGTACCGTTGGGCTCGAACTAATAGCTTTATTTCTTCGTGTAGCCCTATCTGGTAGTTGTAAAGGGCTTGTTCCTTGATGCTCTCAAGTATCGCCCGCTGCTGTTCTATTGTATGGTTTTTTCCTTCCTCCATGGATTCGTATAACTCCATGGCCAAGTTGTCTACTCTTCGTCCAAATTCTTGAGCGGTTTCGTTTGATTTTTGTTTCAGGGAGTTAAATTCGAGCTGCAAATGGGCGGTGCTGCGCTTGCCCAGATATTCATTTTCTAATTCCCTTTTTAACTGGTCGTAGTTTTCTATATCGCGAGTGTGGAAATCCATCATCGCCTTGCCCTTGAATTTGGTACATAGTATCGCGTCGAGGAGTATGAATTCATCCGACGGATGTATGTTTTTCATCGCATAGGAGCTGGCGTTTAAAAATTCTCGTACTCGTTCCCTCGAAGTTCCATTAATTTCGGGGATCATATTTCGCGCTTCTTTCAAGCTTAAATTGTAAGTGTTGGTCCCATGTCGATGTCGTACATCTCGGGGTGAGTGCCCATACGACAGATCTAACGCATGGTTAGTCGGTTGTCGCGTATTTCTAGCCGTTTCTCGCGGCGGCGGCTGTGCTTCGTGTCGGTTTCCAAGCTGGAAACGAAGCTCGCGAATTTCGAATAGCAGGTCATGGAGCATCATATTCTCCATGGGATGCATCGGTCGCCTATGAATTTGTGGCGCCGTCGGTGAACTTCCGCTTTGTTCACTTAAATTATTACGGAGCTCTTGTGCTTCCTCTTCGGGTTCTTCCCGGATTACGCGAGGCGACGCATGTGGTAGGGAGCGTGTCGACGGTCCCGCTACGTCTGTCCGCGTTGGTGAACGTGTGTCCATATTGTCGTTTATTAGACTAAAGTCTGGTCCCTGTATCGGGAACGCGCGTTCAGTCGTGATATTTGGCGAATTTGCTCGACTATTCAAAAGTCGAAGCGCGTTATCGAATATTTCTTCTAACGCGTCTTGAACAACGTTAAGCGCTGTATCAGTGTTTTGGTCGGACATTTACGTTCGAGTGTAAGCGCGTGTGCTGAGTTCGCGTTTTATTTCGCGGTATCGTATGTCGCGTTGCGCTAGTGCGTTTGCATTCGTATGCCTTTGAAGTACAGTAGCTATCTTAGCTATGTCTTTTTACGGTAATCGCGGTTACCGGGGGTCAACCGATATTTTGCTCTATTTGTGTTACAGTTTTATGTCGTCCTACGCTCGTTTCGCGTTACAATTTAATGTTTGTCGGACTTACATAAGTACGATGAGCTGCATGGTGCGGCGATCAGCTGAGCCTTGTCGCGGTAGGTCTCGGCGTCGTCTCGAGTTTCTCTCTTATCGCTGACGCGCTCCGGCGTGGCTGGCTTCCTGGCCTGTACAGCTGATTGCTCGGTGACGCTTGGTTCCTCTTGGATCTTCCTTTTGGCAGTGCAAATCCCACCGCTGCCACCACTGTTGTGGTCCTCCTTTTGGCAGTGCAATATCCCACCGCTGGCACCACTGTTGTACCCCTCGTTGTGAGTACGATTTTGGGATCGCTGCCAGAGATCTCGCGAGGAAGGTATTTTGTCACATACACCGTTATTTGTCTTGAACACTTTTATTCTTGTATTCAGTTACAATAGTTAGATCGCGACCCCGCAAGGCAGAGTGTCGCGTCTATGAACTTGTTGTCCACGACCCCGCAACGCAGAGTGTCGTGGTTGTGTGTTTACAACAAGTTATCTCGGCGATACACGACCCCGCAAAGCAGAGTGTCGTGTGTAGTTTTAGTTTGTCTACTTCGGATTGACCCGATCCTCACCTTCTTTCGCCGGTTTATATATCCGATAATTCGGTAGTTGGATCGAAAGAAGGGGAGGATTGCGTGAGGGCGTAAATCGGTCAGTATTCCAAATTATTGCTTAGACAGCAAGTGCTGTCTAAGGAGCATTGCGCTAATTGTCGAGCGGATTGCGCGAAACCTCGCGCGATGCGCTCGATGCTGACTGCAGCTGACCGACTTACGTCATCGTGTTACTGACACCTTATCGTTATGAGTGTGTCACTCATAACATATTATATAAATATATTGTGTTAAATATGTTATAATAATATGTTGAATAATAATTATTATTACTTTACTTCTGCACAATTTCTTGAATTTCTTGCTGAGTTGTAGGAAAATGTATCCATCGTCTTAACATATGTTGATTTATTGCAAATGTAACTTCAATAATGATAACGCTTACAGTAGACTGTGCTATACTTGATCTACTGTCGACGCCAACAGATTTTTGATAACTGCCCTGGCCATAAAAATTCAGAGCACACAATACCTAATATTATTAATAACAGACTGTTATATTGCCGCGTAAATAATTTATTTTCTTTTTAATAATTTTTAATCGTTTAACATAATTTGAAGATTTATATCTATTATATTGCCACTTAAATAAAATTTGTGTTTTTTATCTAATTTTTTGACTTTTTACTTTAATATAATTTGGGATTGCGACAGCTCTTTCCCGTGGAGGAAGATATGGCTTTAATTCTCCTACAAGAGTTTCTGCCAAACGTTTCGGCAGTCTATATATTCCCATAAATTCTTTTTCGGGAATAATAAATGGATTATACATGTCTCTAATTGTTCTTCTCGTAAGACGACTATGTCGAATTGCTGCAAGACGCTGCCTTTCTCTCTCACGACGTATTACAGCTAACTATAATAAATTCAAAAAAAGGAAAATATAAATAGCAAAATAAATACAGCAATATAATATTCTATATACTTACCAGAATTAAACAAAATAATTAATTTTAATTTATGTTTAATTTATAAAATTTATATAATTTATAATAGAGTTGCAACGAATATTCGGAAACTATTTGGCAACGTTTTTACTACGTTATTTACTTTTAATAAAAACTATTTAACGTTAACAACGTTAAATAGTTTTTATTAAAACTATTCGGTATCTAGCCGAATAGTAACCGAATATTTGGTGCTACGGTCAATAATAAAAAAAAACGTTGCCGAATAGACAGAAAACCGAATAGTTGCTTAATATTTGTTGCAACTCTAAAAAGGTTGCCAAATAGGCTAAATAGTTACCAAATATTCGTTGCAATTTTAATTTATAATTTATATAACAAAAATATCCAAAATACTTACCATAGTAAAAATAGTGTACAAGTCGAATCTTGTGACAAAATTAGAGACACTTTAACTTTTAGGATTTTTAACAAAAATGAGTAACCAATTTTAGTTACAGTTAATTAATTAATATAATTAATTGCTGTCACTTGCTTCGGCTGTCAAATATAATATTTGAGGGTTACCGTAATCTCATTCCGAGCGGAATTATCTTTCCGCTTGCTCGCGAGCTGTAGAAATCATTTAGATCGATTCGGAATCTTTCCGAATGTTCATAATAAGACAACTGACAAAAAATGGAATCATTCCGATCGTTTCGGAATTTATCTGAAGTCCATAATAAGAAAATGACGAAAAACGGAATTATTCCGAGCGGAAACGTTTCCGAATAGATACATAATAGCTGCCCAGGATATCTCTATTCTTTTTCTGAGATACATAATGAAAGCTTTTAAAATGTTGAGGGAAAAAAAGCTTTTTGTCTTCATGATAGCCAAAATAAAAGGTTTACCTAAAAAATGTATGTAACCTTTTTTGTAGAGCTTTTTAGGAGCTTCATTTTTTGTTTGAAACTTTTTTCTCTAAAATCAATATTTTCAGAGATATACAGTAAAAATGTTTGCAACTTTAGGAAGTGATGAAGGGCAAACAAAGCTTTGTCGGCGAAAATTCTTTTAGGGACTTTCTTCTCTAATCAAGGGTAAGCTTTGGTTAAAATTTCAGCGCGATCGGAGGTTTCACCTTTTCGGAAGTTTATCCCCGAAAATTTTTGTTTTCAAGAGCGCTTCTAATGGCTATTGTGGATTTTTGAAAATTTTGAAATTTAAATTTTGAGTGTCAAAGCCAAAACAAAAATAGTATGGTTAAATACTACATGACGTATTGACACTGTATATAGCGTTTTTATAATTTTAGGATTTTTGGTGTGCGAGATATGGAGGTTACAAAATTTTTGGATTAAGTATAGAATATTCATAATTTAGTTTTTCTTGTAGGTAACATCGGCCTGAATGTGGCTATCATATTTGCAGAGAGCGGTGACGTCATTCGCGGTATCAAGGTAAGTATATGTATTAGTAAAATTAAAAGACATTACTAAGGTAGAATAAAATTGATCGCTAGTTAGCTTTAATGTACTAGATCCTTATGGCGGATATGTAATTACGAGTATAATTCTGAAATAAGTACCTAACGTTTTAGGTTTGTTCGGTTTTACTATACCGGGTTGGTTCGACGTTACTCTAGTAATCTGTACTTTCCGTCAATGATTCAAACAGACCTTAATTCTTATTCCTGTGGGTACGAACGAGCTTTAGCTTTTATTTAAGAATGATATAGAGTTGTCTTTAAGAATAAGAGATAATTAATAGGTAAACATATAAAAATTAAAAGTGAAAATAAAAATATTGAAAATAGGAAAATAAAAAAGAAGAGGGGGTGGAAAACGACGGGACGTCACATTGGCAATAAATTAGCTTCTGCATATTGTTTCGCGCCGTTATCAAAAGGAGTACCGTTCAGGTATATGAATATAACATGGTTATCTCTTCGGCTAAGTAAATTTTCACGAGTTTTATCAATTGTTGGTTCTTGGAGTGCAAGAGGAAGAAGCGGAATTTGTTCATGAGGAGTTGATATAGGAGTAATTAGTTCGTCATAATATTTTTCGTCGTCTGTATCACTTTCGGTATAATCGGAGATTTCCTCTAAATTTTCATGATTAGAATTTTGTGATGCGTTCATGTCTACGTAATCGTCGTGAGTTCCCAGACAACACGCTTGTCAGAATGAAAACTTTAAGAGAACTTTTTAAAGAAAACATTTAGATATCTTGGAAATGATGTCAAAATGATAACATTTACCAGAAACGTCTACTAAGAGAGGTTTTTAAGATATCTCATTGAAGAGTCTTACTTAAGTTTCTTGAAAATGTTATCCTTATGACATCAGTTAAATGATATCAGCTTGGTATCTCATAAAAGATATCACAATGCTGTCCGATTTTTGAGCCGTCCATGCGCGTCGTAGTTGACTTAGAAATCAGACAACACTAAGAGGTCTTTGAGATATCTAATTGAAGAGTCTCATTTAAGTTTCTTGAAAATATTATCTTTATAGCATCAGCTAAATGATATCAGCTTGATGTCTCATAAAAGATATCACAATGCTGTCCGATTTTTGAGCCGTCCATGCGCGTTGTAGTTGACTCATAAATTAGATAACATTATAATAACTTAAATGAGAAATCAATTTGATATTATTTAAAAATTATTATAAAGATAATGTTTTCAAAAATAACGGTTTGCCTACAATTACTATGCACAAAAAATGCACAAAATCTAAATTTATCATGTACTAAACAAAAACAGAATAATAAAAACTATCTAATTAACCATTTGAACGCTTCAAACTATTAATGCTAAAAATAAATCGCAATTTCCATCAAATTATTAAGGCTATGAAAAAAGATAAATTTAACAATATGAAATTAATAAGTAAATAAATTAATGCTATTTATTTCTAATATTTTGCAAAATTTAATTGCTTTTATAAAAAATAATATAATTGCGTCAGTTTATAACATATTGGTATTATATGTATAAGACAATAACAAGTACCCATATCGATAAGTCAAATTGGCGTAGCAGATAGAATACAAGGTTCCTCATCCTAAGGTTCCGGGTTCAAACCTACCAGCGGCAAGTAAGAATAAAATAATTTAATTTAAATTTAATTAATCAATAAAAATTTCCTAACCATCCTAAATTAGTATGTTACTGTTGATAAAAATAATTTTTAAAAAATGAATTTTTATTTTATTTTTTTATCTTTAGTTGCAGTTTAAAAATATCTGATTTAAGAAACCTTTTAGATATCCGATTTAAGAAATTTTTTAGATATCCGATTTAAGAAATTTTTTAGATATCCGATTTAAGAAATCTTTTAAATATCAGTTTTATGATATCTTTCTGTTCTCAAAAAACGGCGCATTGGTTAACATTCTGACATCATTATGTTATCTTTTAGAAGTCTCTTTATGTTATCATTTTCAGAAACAAGATATCTTTTAGAGATCTTTTTGACAACGTATTGTTCACTGGGTTTCTATTGAATTGTGATTTTCATTATCAGTATTTTGTGGTGGGGTCTGTGATATGTTTCAGTTTTTATTAGTAGAAAAGGATAAGGATTCATCAGAAGAATCGTCTTGATCCGCGTTTATTAATGGAAAAACATGATTCTCAGGTGGGTTCCGCGACAGGGCATCTGCGTTATTATTTAAAGTTCCTTTCTTATATTTAATTTCAAAATCGTATTCGGATAATTTGTTGCGCCATTTCCATAAGCAAGAAGACGGATCTTTAATCGAATTTAGCCAAACGAGAGGTTTGTGGTCAGTAATAATTGTAAAGCGTTTTCCGTATAAATATGGTCTGAAATGATTAATATAATATACTATGGCTAGGCATTCTTTTTCAATTGTAGAGTAGTTCTTTTCTGCAGCATTTAGAATTCGCGAAGTATAGGAAATAGGTAAGTCTTGTCCGACGGGACCTTGACTTAAAACTCCTCCGATAGCATATCCGGATGCATCGGTCGTGAGAATAAAAGGCTTAGTGAAATCGGGGTATTGGAGTATTGGATTAGAGCACAATGCTAATTTAAGAGTGTTGAATGAGTCTATTTGTTTTACTAGCCACGAAAAAGTGCTGTTTTTTTTTAATAAGTCTGTGAGAGGTTTTGCGGTTTTAGAAAAATTTGGAATGAAGCGTTTATAGTAGCCAGCAAGGCCTAAAAATTGTTTAATGTTCTTAGGAGTTTTGGGAGTAGGGAAATTCATTATTAAATTGATTTTTCCGGGATCCGGCTTTACGCCGTTTGATCCAATTATGTGTCCAAGATAGCATACTTCGTGTCGTAAGAATTCGCATTTATCTGGCTGGAGTTTCAAATTCGCGTTTCTTAAACGTTGCATTAAGCGGGTGAATTTAATTTCGTGTTCTCGTAAGGATTTTGCATAGGTAACGATATCGTCCATATAAACGAAGAGTTTGTTCCCTTGCAGGCCAGAGAGAACGTTGTCCATTAGGCGTTGGAAAGTTGCGGGGGTGTTTTTTAATCCGAATGGCATTCTCTTGAATTGATAATGACCGTATGGGGTCGAAAAAGCAGTTTTAGGGGCATCTTTGGATGGCATAGGTATCTGATGAAAACCGGAAGCTAAATCTAGCACGGAAAAGTATTTTGCTGATCCAATTGATCTAGTATGTCAGTAATATTTGGAAGAGGATAGGCATCGCCTATTGTTTTTTCGTTTAAGTTCCGATAGTCGATGACTAGTCGCCATCGCTTATTTCCTTGAGAATCAGGTTTCTTGGAGACGATCCATAATGGAGAATTGTAAGGAGAAGTGGAATGTTCTATGGAATCGTTTATTAATAAATCGTTAATTTGCTTACTTATTTCTTCTTTATGTACGGGAGGAAATCTGTATTGTTTTGTGTGAACTGGTATATCGTCGGTGGTTGGAATGAAGTGTTCAGCAGCGTTTGTGGCTTTGAGGTTATCACCGGGAAGATGAAATCTATCTTCGTTTTCATTAATTAGGGTTTTAATATTTTCTATTTCTTCTGAATTTAGATGATCGAGTTTGAGTAGATTAAGAATAGTTGAGGTACGATTGTTTTCGAGCGAGTGAGTATATTTGGGATGACATTCAGTCGTATAATGAAAGTATACAGGATTATCGTATGCAGGAACCTCAGGACGTCCTCGGACTCCTTTGGTATGTGGGTTTGGACGAGTCTCTGAATTAGTAGTAGAATTAATTGAATTAGCAGAATTAGTAACATTGGCAAGAATTACTGAATGCCCTCGGGTTTCAGTAACATGCTGAAGAACGGAGCTGACACCAAGACTAACATCGGCCTCGTTAGGACATCCTCGGACTCCTCCGATGTTATCTATACTCTTATTATAAGTCACCGGGCTCAGTGACGGGGCTACCGTGTGCCCTCGGGTCTCGGTAGCATGAAGGGGAAGAAGATTGTCACCAAGATTAACGTTGATTTTAGGAGACTTCCGGTATCTCACAGCGTTATCCTTTTTATCTCCATTAAGGTTCAGGGGGGTTTCAAGATTAAGTGGAACTGTCGCATGCCCTCGGGTTTTGACAGTGTGTAGAGAAATATTTTCATCACCCAGACTGACATTGGCCCCAAGTTCTATGTCACTTCCAATGTTATCTATATTATTTTCAAAAAGTATGAGACTCTCAGGATTTTATAAATGATTTGGTAAATGAGGGGGAAAGGCAGCTTGTTCAACAGAGGTTGCCATGTCGAAATCTTGTAGTTCGACGGAAGGGATTCGTACCTTTTGTTCGCTGTCTGATGTATTGAAGATCGGTAAGTAAGCTTTTCCTTTAGAATTTGTGACGATAGCATCTCCCAAGTAAATTTTATCAGCAATTGTGTATAGAGGTAAGTATCCAACTTGTTTCTCTCATGTTAATAATGTTAACATGAAATGGGGTAACTGATCTAGCTTTAAGAATAATAATTTCGGAGTTAGCAAAAGGAATATTTATATCTTGGTAGCTTAAGGATTTATTTTGATAATTAATATTGGAGTTTTTCTGGAAGAAAGGATTTCCTAATATCCCATCGTGTGGAAGACCAGCGAGGTCGGGGATTACTTGAAATTTGGTTGGCTGATTGAGTAATAAAATCTCAACGGATCCTATCGTAGAAATTATTTCAGAGGATATGCCTTTGAATGTAACGATGTCATCTTTATTAATGGTAATGTGATCTTGTAAGAACCGTGATTTTATTAAGTTAAATGCAGATCCAGAATCAAGCATAAAATTGCATTGATTTACTAGATCTGGGGACGAAATGTCGACAGAGGGTAACGCGTGAACGTCTTTTGTTACGTTCAAGTTGTAGAAACTGTGGCTTGCGGGGTTTGGATTGTGGCTGCGGAAGTCTGTTGAGATGTTGTCGGACTCGCTATTGCGGAGTGGTTCTGACGGGCGTCTGACATCGGAACGCCCGGGAAGTTTCCCGAATCATTTTGTGGCTTTTGTTGCAAAATAACTGGCTGTTGAGTCTAATTCTGGCTTTCTAGTGCCTTACGGTAGGCGAATTTGCGACACTCACTCATGAAGTGACCGGGTCTTACAATATTTGCATATTTTACCGGTGGGATAGTTAGGACCGGGCTGTCCAGGGACAAGCGGTCGAATAAATGGTTGCGCGGTGTTACGATATGAAGTTATATTCTGATGTAAATTTGGTACCAAACGAGGTTGTTGTAGAGCGCGATTAGGGAAATCAGCACGCGGAGGATACGGAGGGTTAACTTGTTTACGAGCCTTCTCTACCTTGAGGGTTTTCGATAGTTGGATTGCCATTACAATGGATTCTTCAAGAGAGAAACATCTTTCTAATTTAACGCGTACTAGAAGGTCTGGGGGTAGGCCGTTAATAAAGTTTGTTTTGACTATATGTTCGATTTCTGATTTCTTATCTTCCGTTATATTTCCTTATCGATCAGATTCTCCGTCAGTAATTGCGGAACGTAATTCCTGGACGCGAGCGACGTAATCAAAAATATCTTCGTTATGTTTCATGTAGATATTTGCGAGTTCTCCATGGTATTGGTCAACAGATTTATTCGGGCCGAAAAATTCTTTTAGTCTTCGCGTCAGATCGCGCACGCTACAAAGATCTGCGCCTTCGATGGCTGAGTAAGCGTGACCCTGTAGTTTATTAGTAATTAATTGCATCAAATAAAATTCATGGTATTCCGAAATGAGGTCTAAACACGTTCGCAAATTTTGCTGAATTGAAATACGGACATATTACGTCCATCAAATTTATGAATAGTGTCAATCGCGTCTTTAAAACGAATTGGTGAGTCGAAATCGTTCCGTCGGGAAGGATTGAGAGATATAGGAGTTGGTGCGCTCGTATTTGATTGTTGCATTTCGGAAAAGCGGGAATTTAACTTTTCCATTTGGTCGCTACCCAGCGCGTTTAATGAAGCTAGCTGCTGTGTTACTTGTTCCATAATTGCTCTATTTTGTTCTAATTCAAACTGTCTAGCTTCTAGAGTTTCTGCGCGTTCTTTCAATATTCTTTCTTTTTCTTTCAATAACTGAGCGTACTTTTCTAATTCTTCTCGCGATAACGCTTTATCGGATTCGTATCTTGTAATAGGCATTTTGAAATATGATAGTATGTATTAGCCACCAGAGTATTTGTGTTTGTAGTTTATTAGTCACTAGAAATTTTATGATATTTAGGGGCGCTTGGTGAGCTGCCACCAGAAAGTATTGTGAGGTGATTTAGAATTGAGAACGGGGTTTTGTTTTATTAATTACAAAGTTGTTTAGGGCGCATAGTAAGCTGCCACTAGAAAATTTTGTAATGTAGTTTAGATTTTATAATCGCCAGAAAGTTCGTTTGAAATAAGATAGCCACCAGAAAGTTTGTTGGATATTGGAATTAAATAGCCACTAGAGAATTTCGTGATTCTATTAAGGTTAAGTTAAAATCGAATTTGAGAATTAAAATTTTATTTTAAAATAAGTCACCAAAAATTTTGTTATTGGATTAAAATATTTTTCTTTTCTATTATTATTTTTTATAAGCCAACAGAAAATTTGTTATTTGTATTAGGTTTTAAAATAGAAACTGCTAGGGTTTGTCGTCAAGTGTAATTAAAATTGATTTTTCTATATTTACGATAAGCTACCAGGAGATTTGTGATTTGTGTATTCACGATGGTTTATTTTTAAAGAGTTTAGATAAAACAGGCTATGAGCGATAGCAAACAAGAAGCAAAAGATAAAAGACAAGATACAAAGGCACAAGAGTTTGATAAATAAGATATTGTCTTCTTGTTGGATTTCATTTATGTAATTTCGCAGTAAAAACAATTTACAGGGTTTTTGCAAATAAGTAGATCAGGATGTAGTAGTATTTCGTAATAAAGTTCACTGAAATTGCAATTCGAGACACAGTATTAATATTCGATATGTGGTATATATAATATATTAAAGAAAGATTCGATAAAGCTGAAAATAAAATGATTAAAAATACAATAAAAATGTTTAAAAGTGAGACCAAATCTCTCTCCTTTCTCACTCAAAGCTTTGCGATTCCTTCTTTTTGGCGTAATATAATCCCACCACGCTGCCACCAGAGAATTTTTGTGTTGTTACGGACAAAAATTTCAAAAACCGATTTGTAACGTTCTGTTAAAGACTACTCGATACGAGGGCAGCTTTCGTTCTTTTGTCTAACGGGGCTCTCAATTTATTTGTTTTAGGGCGACCGCAGCACGTCTGCTTATTTCCCAGGGATACGCCGAGAGTCGGAAGGATCGTTTATCGCGTTTGAGAGAGAAATAAATGGGATGAGAGACAGGTTAAATAAACGTATTTATTATTTATCAATCAGTAATAACCTTCATTTATTAAGTACATAAAGCATAATATATATATATTTTTTGTGATATATGATTATTGGAATGATAGAAATTATATGTTCAAAGTATATATGTTGTCACGACTTTTCCTGACCGGGAAAGCCGCGAGCAAAAAGCAGCGAGACCGATAGGGTAACCGGTACCCCCGATGCCGTGTTTGTCGCGCTCGAATCTCGGCCACACGTTATCACGAAAATTGTTGGGCGCCAGACGCGCTCGACGACGCGTCCATTCGCGAAAATCGTTACGCCAAGGTGTCCTCGATCCTCGCGCGACAATCTCGACCAGCTCTGCCTAACGGTAGAGGGGCGGGGTGAATCGTAAGGGAGCAGGCGAATGCGGTAATACGAAGTGGCGGACGACACACCAGAAAAATAGACTCCGAACGTAACAAGTAACGAACTTTATTAAAATTAATAGTCAGACAGAAACAATAATATCGCGGGACGCGGCATGCGGCGTGCCGACAATGCGGCGCCCCGGCGCGAGGCAAACCAAACAGAAACGCGAACGATACGCGGGAAGCTCCCGCGGTAGGCACGCGGCCGACAAGGACAGACGATGGGATCTTCCGCGCACATGAATTTCGGACGTTCGAACGTGCCGACACTCCCGGCAACTAGAGAACGCGACCGCGTGTCTCGCGGGGGTCACACAATAATCGCCGGCCGCTACCGCACTACACACCGTCACGAAACCGGAAGTCCCGTCCACCCGCTACTCGCGACGCGATACTCGCTCGCGCGAGGGCTTTGCGGCGTACACGGTCGAGGGGAATCTCCGACGGAATCCACGCGTCTTCACGATCGTCCTCCCCGTGGCTCGGCGCTTCGGCGTCCCGCCCGCTTGCATCCGATATATTCCCAATTAATGACACGAACGTATGACCGCCCTGCGGTCCACGCGAGTCACGCACCAACACAAAAGCGGATGCAGAACGGGCCCGGGAACACCTCGCCGGCCGGCAACCGCTCACAGTAACTTATCTTGACAGGCCACCTCACCGATAATGTCCTGGCGACGTCCTCCCTCGTCTCCAGGCTCGTCCCTTTGCCCTGGTTTAGGCCTCGCACAAGCCACACCGATACTTCACCAGGGACACGACACGCAACTTAACGGCGGGACCGTTCGCACGCAAAAGCGGGGTGGATCGCGATCGATCCCGGATCGACGCCGCGACCCCCCGTCCAGTCATGCGCATTGTTTCCGCGCCGCGACCCAATTGCTGCAAAGCACGCAGTCCTGCGTACGCAGGGACGTGCGCGCCGTAATCCTTCCGGGGGCCTCGCAGGCCCCCGCAAAATATTCTTTCTCCCGCTGGGCCATTTCCCGAGCCGGGGCAGCGCACGCGGAGACCTCCGTTCCTCGTGAGAGGACTCGACGCCTCCCTCGACGCGTTTGGTCCCATCCGAGCTCCTCCACAGCCCTCCGGGACGTTCCGTCGTGATGTCGGCGAGCACCGCCGCCTTAGGCTCCGGCCGTGGCTCTCCCAGGGCCACGCCGAATCCCCGTGCGGGCCGCGTGCTCGTCTCTCCCGGGCACCGGTGGCGTCCTTCCTTCTTCCCCGCATCGTCGTCGCTCTCTCTCCTCCTCTCTCGCTCTCTCTCGTCGCATTCCATCGGAAGACGGCCGCCGCGCAAAGAAATCAAAAATATAAGAAATTAATGCTACGCTCGCTAGGTCTGTCGCGGTTCCCCATGGAGATCCCCTCTCGCCTCTCGCCTATTTTCCCCGTACGGCGCGAATTCGCAGCCTGTGACGGGGGAGGAACGCTGCTACTCGTGGCAGCTGAGCTACCACGTCACAATGTATATAATAATATAAAATAAAATAATGAAAAGAGTGCGTTGATTACTCAAAATAATATGTGGTAGATAGATCCAAAGTATGCATATGAACCAATTAAATAAAGTAGTGAGTATAAGTATGTTATTAAATTATTTATAATCAGGTAAGATATGAATTCATTTAACGTTTAATCGTTTAATAAAAACAGATCGATTTATGAAATCTAATTTATTTAACTGATTTGAATGATTTTGTAACCTGAATAAAAATTATTTACTTTATTGATTGAATAAACTTGTGATTGATATTTCTTGTTGTATTATTGAGTGGGCTGCCAGTTCAGCCGAATTCTTGATGTCTGAAGAATAGTTAATGCTGTTAGTAATTAAGCATTTTACCATGTTTTTGTGAAGTACGTAGGCAATAAGGAAAAAGAAAAGATCCTTGTATAGACTGTGGGAATAATATCGGGATGGGAGATGAGCGATCACAAATTAAATGTTTAGTTGAAATGATTTGATTTAGCGAAACGGATTTAAATTTGGCAACTAGTGGTATTGTCTAAATGACCGTTATGCGGTCACTGTTCGCTCCTCTCACGTGGGGGATCATCTCCGTCAGGCTAATCCTGTACACCCGTCAATACCATAGACAGATGTATGGGATGCACGCGAACTCAAATACCTTAGTTAGGTGTTGACACATCCAGACTATTGCCAAATTAATAAAAGATAATATTAACGCGGCGCGGGATCGCTCAGAGAAATAACCATGCGAGGGATATATATATATATATTGTAGCGTGCGCGCCGCGGAAATGAAAGACACTTTTATAACTGTAAAACCAAGCAGCTTTATTAACGCGTCCGACAAGGCTCGAGACCGAGATTCGACTCGTTGTTTTACACACGTCGTCAAGCGCTCGTCAGCTGACAACGCTCGGTCCAGGAAATCAATAGTATTGATCCGTCTTCGAACAGCTGAGTCGCGGTCGCGGAGTATACCGGGCGACGC
Source organism: Monomorium pharaonis (assembly GCF_013373865.1). Lineage (NCBI taxonomy): Eukaryota > Metazoa > Arthropoda > Insecta > Hymenoptera > Formicidae > Monomorium > Monomorium pharaonis. The sequence goes on from NC_050471.1 coordinate 12,705,458, forward strand.
ACGCAACAATATATTTCGTTCAATCGTTCTTTCAGATTTCGCGTATTAAGATAAAGGAAAATCACTGTCAATCAGGGTTTTGTGAACGTATCTTACGACTCCACTCTCGCTATGCGGTATCCCACGTCACATCGGGAATAGAATAAAATAAAAAAAAAGAAGCAGAGTCCGAGAATCCAGCTTGACAATATATTTGTAGTATAATCGAATTTATAATTTAAGAATCGGAATATTGTTATTGTTCATTTGGTTGTCTGAAAGAACTGCGTTAGCGAACCGGATCATACAGGTATTGTCCTGTGCAAAGTAGATATTAGATATCCGCTTGTTTAGCTTTTTATCACCAGGAGTACCCTCAACGGGCTCCAGTCAGCCAATACCACCAGCTGTTGGGTGACTAAACTCGACTTTTTAATTAAGGAGCCGACGCACAAGACGGTGATCCGTATCAGACGTGTTGCGGTAGACGCGTAATTATTTATAGATTTCAAAAATATAGAGGCATATGAAATTGAATTATTCGTTGAAAGATAGAAGGATGCGATCGTATTTTATAATTTTTATTTATTTATTTATTCAGGTAACAACGCTGGAGATTGCATAAAGGTTTAAGGAGTGTGGAAGTACTCCAGTTAAATTTCTATATCTAAATTAGTAAAATAAGCGGAGTTATAATTGGCAATAATAAAACATGTATAAATGAAAATCAATTGTTGTATCAAATATATATATGTGCGTTTAATTCAGTTGGGTCTCGAATGCGTTATGAAATCAAGTGAATTGCATGTGAACTTCGAATAATTATTATATTATTCCATGTAAATTATTAGAATCAATGGTTCGAATATTATTTTATTATATCTGGCATAAAGAGTAACGTAGAATGTTATGATAATGATTAAATTAGAGATATACAAGTTGGATATTAAAATAGAATTAATATGGATATCAGAATATTAAATCATGGATAAAATTACATTAAATAAAATTAAATTGAATTGGATAGTAGTATGGATTGTATTTAATCAAAGTGAAATATCAAATCAGCTGTATTAAATTAAATTGTGAATTAAATCGGATTGTAAATTAAACTGCATTAAAATGAATTAAATCAAGTTCAGTGGTGAGTTATTTGTAGTATTGAAATTTGAATTAACTCAAATTAAATCGGGATATCAATGCACATTAACATAGATTAGATTAAATCAGATTGCAGGATTGTCACATTATAATAAAATAAATCAGAATATCAGTATATTAAAATATCGGTGTATCAGAAATAAAATGTTCATGCATCAATCAATGTACCAATAAATTTCAAATAAAATGTCAATGTATCAACCAAGCTGTGTTAAATTGAATTAAATTATAATTTGAATTAAAGTCCATTAAATGAAATGAAATAAAAATCAAAATGTCAATTGAATTGTATCAAATTAGAGTTAAACTATCAAAGTCGCGAATTAAATAGAATTAAATTAAATTAAATTGTAATTAAGTTATATTAAGATTGAATTAATTTGAATTAAATTTCTAAACGGCGGACTGGGGTAATATTGTATCAGAATCTATTCGGTTGTAAAATTGTTAAATATTTAATATTAAAATAATTTAAAATAATTTAGAATGGTCGAAAATAATTTAGAATGGTCGAAAAAGTGATTACGCGCGAGAGAGTATGCACTTGTAATGATTGATGACAGCTTGATTGAAGTTAAGAGAATATTATAAAATAAATTAATTAAATTGAATTACTCACCAAGGGGTCTTTGGGAATATATGAATTATTGAGGCTGGATCCCCTAATAGTTTTACAAGTCTTTATTTCTTTGTGTTACAGTTCTTTCGATCGTCGACAAGATGGCGGATTCTTTCAAGATGGTGGAGTCGGAGCACAATGATTGAATAAGTGATACTCTTAAGGAGCGTGATGTTAATACCTTAAAATCTCAGCGCGCAATGCTGATCCGCCGCGGCGCTCGCTTTTATATTGTTCGAGTTTGTAGGCCGCGGGGTGTGGTACGAAGTAGGAGTTGCATCATTCTCGCTTGTAATTTCAAAGGATGCCGCGGAATGTCGGCATAATTTTACAAAGGATGTACTTGCATCGGATGTTTAGTCTTTCGAGATACAGAAAAATATCATATTACTTTTTGATCAAACAATTTCGCAAGTGATTCACGATGACTCATACCCGAGCGTGAGAATGGAATTTATGCATCTTATGCATATAAAATATTCATTCAAATATTATAACTGTGAAATAATTAATTAATGTTAAATTATTAATTAATGTTTCTACGACTCGTACGCTTGCGGAAGTTTTATACAATAATATTTCTTTTATTGTAAAGCTTAGTTTTTGCAAAATTTAATTGTTAATAGACGCTATGCATTTATTATTTAATATTTAACGATATTAATTATTTATAATACTTATTTGTTGAGATAATAAATTTATATGGTAATATTAATTGATACAAATAGATTTTATATTATTTAGAGTTCTGTTTTATTAAGATTAATTATTAACTGAGTCTGAATAATTGAATATGCGTACGTAGGTATGTTTTATCAATAAACTAATTGTTAATTAACATTTATCTTCGTGGTAACAATTTTTACGTATAGTAGTAGTGGTTCTCAAACGATATATGTAACTTTCATATTTTTTAAACCTTTACAAGTGGGTTATTAATGAATATTTAGTTGCGCGTAATATTTCATTATTGAAGCGTTATAATATTTGCACATATTTTAAATAGGGGTTCCCATCTATTACAGTGGTGATCACCTTAGTGATTCGCCGCTCTTAAATTTTTAGCACTTGTAATAAATTTGTGACGATGCATGCCGAAAAGCATCGTCCCTCGGCGCGAGAGCCGCCGATCGCCCTAACTAGGAGGCGAAAAGGCGCGAAGCGCCAGCTTTCACCTAAACGCTGTGCTAATGACCGCGACCAAGGACCGAGCGAACGCCAGCGCCGACGATGTCTCCCCGCGCACGCGCCCGTCTTCTCCACAGGAGTAGGGAAAGCGGAGGACGAAGACGACCGAAAGCGCAACGACCGTACCCGAGCTCGCGCCTCCACGGGTATAAAAACCGGGAGGAATCGCGACAAGTGACACTTCTGTCTCGACCAAGCGTTCTTGGTGATCGGCCCTCGCTAATTTTAAACCTACCACCGTATCTCCTACCGTCGGGCACAAACATAGATTGAAGCACGTGGGGGTAAAGCGTCTTTGCCCCCGCCAAGAGTACTTGGCCGCTGGTAAAAAATCTCATGTACGCATGTTTCCCCTCCCACCAGCCATAACACGGGGGCAAGAGTCTCGCCCTCAATCGAGCGTACTCGATCGGCCATCTCGAAATCCATCGAAAAATCTAAACTCCAGAGGCGGACCCACAGTCCGTCTCACAGATATCCCCACCGGCCTAGTTTCCGCGCTCCGCCCCGGGACCCGCGCTCACAACCGCGAAACCACGCTGCTTCGGAAACACGCGTACCCGATACCTGGCGCCGCGAAACGACGGTAAAGCACATCACCACGATACCGCTCCGCATGCATAACACTCCGCGCTACCACCAGAACATTTGTACAGATTTCGTCCGCATTCAAAATACATTAAATAATATCGTCCGCGTCCAAATTGATTGTACTCATTCCTCTCTTACATCTCGAATTAAGAAATAAAGACTTACTAAAGAAAACCGCGTAAAGACTGCCTTTTCTTTCCCCCCCGCTCGAACCGTCCGTGAGCTATTCCGCAGCCACAGACAGGTAGTTACAAATTTCGATGAGCTAACCTTGAAGGCTTTTTCGTTATTTTATGCAATTGCAAAAGTCTTAATAATATTTCTTTTATTAAAAATCACTTGTTAATTAATATCTGAACATTAATTAAGCTTGTATAAATTGTATCATTAATAAAAACGGATTATTAACCGTTTATCTTTAATATCTTGGTATCAAATACTTATATAAATTATGTAGTTTATAAAATTAGTTGTAAATTAATATTTGTACTTAATATGGTAATTATGACTTTAATATTAATAGCTATTAATTATTTATAAGTAATGGAATTGAACATATCTATATTATTTAGACGTTTGCAATTAAAACATCGTCAGTGAATATTCTATCTTAAATAATATTTCGTCGCTGGTGCATATGTGAATTTTACAATAATTTTACATTCATCTTATAGGGGTTCGCATTCATTACAGTGATGGTCAGCCATCTTGTGTACACTGCAATAGCTTCAGTGACATGGCCTTGGGACTTTATTTATTAATTATGCACTTTCAAAAGCCTTAATAATTATTCCTTTAATTAAAATCGATTGTTAACTAGCTTTATGAATAAATGATAATTGCAAAATTATGTAATTAATAAGGATTATTTATTTATAATTAAATTATTGTTCGTATATATAATATTCTATTTGTTAATTAGTTTTTATGCAAAAAGGTGATTGTTAATTAATATTTATGTTTGGAAAAATAATCTAAAATTGATATTAATAATTATTTAATTGTTTAAACCATTTTATATATTATTTAGGCTTCTACAATGGTCTTATGAATGTTCTACTGTTAATAATATTTTATGATAGTGATGCAATGATTTTACATTCACCTTCACAAGGGTGCTCATGTACAATAACGGTTCTCAAGGTGAGAGACTTGTGTTTCAAGGCCTATAGTACTTATAAAGGTCTTTTGGCAGTCGACCTTGACACTTTAAAAATTTATATCTCGTGAACGGTAAGAGATTAAGAGATGGGGTTTGGACCATCGTATAGAGGACCTCGAGGACTATGTTTGGCCGAATTTTGGTCCTCCCAAAAAATCGGGGTGGGAGTAAAAATTGAAGTTTTTAAAAAAACATCATTTACGGTCGAATCAGGTAAAACGGAGCGTTTTGGCAAGTTTTCGGTTTTTGGGTAAAAAATGTGAAATTTGTCTCAAAAAATAATTGTTTTTTCCAAATTTTTGGAGACATGATTTTTAGTATAAACAAAGTCTGCGACGCTTCTTGGAATTAATTTGGTAACTCTACCTCTTATGGTTCTCAAGATATTAGCAAAAGTTTTCGGGAATTCTTGGAATTACAGCAGCATTTCCAGGAATTCCTGATGGCTGTGTATAACGAGTCTATCATTCGGTAGGCGCTTGTAACAAATGGTAAGTATACCATTGTCGGTAATTAGGGAATGGTTATTGATGGTAAGTGCAGGTAAGTTATCGACAGTTGGCCCTCTATTGGCAAAGTATACAAGCTAATGGTAAGTTTTTAATAGTAGAGGTATCCCGTTGGTCGGTAACTTATAAGATTTTAGTATTTTAATTTAATTTAAAGAATTTCTATAATAAAATGAACGATTATTGATGCAATTCCTTTACAATATTAAATTTAGGTGTCGACTATAAGGTATATGATTAATTTAATTAAATAATTCGATATTCAATATAAATTTATAAAAGTGATTAACTATTATCATTATGATTTTGAACGATTGTAACTTTAAAGAGTATAACATTTTATACTGTCTCAATAATTAATATAAGTAAAATAGTGGTTCAAAAGGTTATGAACGTTAGAGAATATAATAATATAAGTATTAACTGGTTAATATAGAGATAGTATATGATTATTAGAATAATAATAAAATGTTGTAAGAACATATAATGTGAAGAATAATATGAATAATAAGTAAATCATGTAATATAAAATTAATTGAATAATTAAAATAACTGGATAAGAATATAAGTGTAATAAATGAATAATAATATAATATTGATTAAAATATAATTGAATATATGAATAGATATACGAATAAAGAAAATTCATGAAGCAAATAATTAATAAAAGTTAAAAAATTTACACGGGACGTGACAGCCGCACCATGCAGCTCATCGTACTTATGTCAGTCCGACAAACATTAAATTGTAACGGGAAACATAAAATTATAACACGAATAGAGCAAAATATCGGTTGACCCCCGGTAACTGCGATTATCGTAAAAGAAATAGCTAGGATAGCTGCTGTAATTCAAAGGCATACGAATGCAAACGCACTAGCGCAACGCGACATACGCGATATTACAAAGTAAGCCGTAACGCGAACTCAGCACGCACGCTTATAACCAAACGTAAATGTCCACCAAGCAAAACATTGACAATATGGACACACGTTCACCAAAGGGGACAGACGTAGCGGGACGGTCGACACGCTCTCCGCCACATGCGTCACTCCGCGTAAACCGGGAAGAACCCGAAGAAGAAGCACAAGGACTCACACGAGCAAAGTGGAAATACACCGGCAACGCCACAAATAAATAGACGACCGATATACCCCATGGAGAACATGCTCCATGAGCTATTAATTGAAATTCGCGAACTTTGTTCTCAACTTGGAAATCGAAACGGAGTCCACTTTCCGCCGAAGAAAATGGCCAGGAATACGCGACGCCTTACTAGCCACGCGCTAGATCCTTCACATGGGCGATCGCTCAGAGATTTACGGCACCAGCACGGATCTCACATCCAATATTTAAACTTAAAAGAAGCACGAAATATAATCCCTGAAATTAATAAGACTTCGAGGAATTGGGCAACTCAACATTATGAAACAATCGCATAAGCGAGCGCAAAAGGAAAGGTCAAGAGACCTAATCCACGAACCAATGGACACAAGTCCAAACTGAATCTCAGCAGAATAATCATAAACCGACTCCCCAATGCAAAAAGTGCGGGAAAACTGGTTACAATGAACGAGAATGTCGAAACAGTCGACATGCCAAACAGTTTAAATTACCGAGACCGAAAGGACGCTCTCGCGTAAATACATTAAACGCATACTGCGATTACTGCAAAAAATCCGGACATGCCCGGAACAAATGCTGGAAATTATACGGGCACCCTAAAAAAGAAGGTGACCCTTGGCCCAAAGAAAGAGCCAAAGACGATAAAAAGGCTGAAGCTAAAAATAGCAAAAATAAAAATAAAGAAATTAAAAAGTCAAAATGCTCGGAATCAGCGAACAGCAACAGCGATGAGAGCTTGAGCGATGACTTGAGTTCGGCGCACACAGCCGCAGCGTATCAAGTTACGCCCGTAAAGCGAGACGCACACAAAGACAGCGAACTTGACTTACAAAGGAACCTCGCGAACTCGAAAATTCTGATTTTAATAAAACTTGGCATAAATGTAGAAGGGGTAAATACATGAATTTAGAAATTAAAAGTTGGTGTTTATAAACGGTTTAAAGGGTTAAAACCACCCTTGAAAAATGTTGAGTTTTTGTCTTTTCTTGATATCTCGTAAACAAAATATTAAAAAATGTTTTATACAAAAGTTTTACAGCATAAATACCTCCATTTAACTACGCTGTTTATTTTTTGAAAAAAAAATTTTTTTTTAATTAAAATAAATTTTCAATAAAATTGACTTTTATATGTATATAGCATTTATAAAATAATTATACTATCTTATACTACGTTCTATTTATATCATCTATGTGTATATTATGTATGTTATATATTATTTATGTTATAGTACTATACATTTATAGTATCTGCATCCCTATACGTATTAGTTTTCATTTAACAGTTGCGCAATATTAGAGTAGTCACGTTGCTTTCACACAGTTCATTCTGTCTACGTCACATATTTCACATTCAAGTTTTATATTCGTCATATCACGGTATATATCATATATGAAATGGAAATCACGTATTAAAGTTTGATAATGATGTTACGCGTCATTTTCACATTTGTATCAAGTCTAACGTGTGGATGTATTTATGCTGAAAAACTTTTGTATAAAACATTTTTTTATATTTTGTTTAGTTTACGAGATATCGAGAAAAGGTAAAAATATCTCAACCTTCGAAGGGTAGTTTCACTTCTTCAAACACCGTTTATAAGACCAAACAGAAAATTTTCTGATTTTAATGAAACTTGCCATAAATGTAGAGGGGGTAAATACATTAATTTAGAAATGTTTTATTTTGGTTCAAAAACGGCTTGAAGGGGTAAAAGCATGCTTCAAAGTTGAGACATTTTTGCATTTTCTCGATATATCTTGTAAACTAAACAAAATATTAAAAAATGTTTCATACAAAAGTTTTACGGCATGAATACCTCTATTCAATTATCGTATTTATTTTTTCCGAAAAAAATTTTTTTTAAAGAAAAAAAATTTGTTTAAAAAAAAAATTTTTTTTAATAAATAACATTATTAAATAGAGGTATTTATACTGTAAAACTTTTGTATGAAACATTTTTTAATATTTTGTTTAGTTTACGAGATATATCGAGAAAAGGCAAAAACTCAAAATTTTTGAAGGTTCAACCCTTTAAAACTCCGTTTATAAGCACCAACTTTTAATTTCTAAATTCATGTATTCACCCCCTCTACATTTATGCCAAGTTTCATTAAAATCGGAATTTTCGGATTCGCGAGGTTCCCTTGTTAGTCACGCTTCTAACGAGAGATCAAATCAGGAAAAATCGACGTGTTATTCGATTCCGGAGCCACACTCTCGTTGATAAAGGTAAAAAATTTAAAAAGCGAAACCAAAATAAGGCCATAAAAGAATAGCTCTCGTCGGTATAACAGGCCACAAGGTCTACAAAATAAAAAAAAATACAGGCGACCATCGAGCTAGGCAAGCATAAGATAAAGCATCCAATGTACGTAGTAAAGGATGATTTTCCGCTAGAATATGATAGCATCCTAAGATTAGATTTCCTACGAAAGCAACAAGTAACTTACGATTATAATCAGAAAAAGTTAACGATTAGAAACGTTACTCTGACACTCAAATCAAATCAACAAACCGTGTTAAAACCTCGCAGCGAAACAATTGTAAGGGCCGTGACTAATCGAAACAAAACTGGAGTCGTACGGCCCAGGAACCAGCTCCAGGAGTTTACATTGGCAGATGCCTTGTAAAACCAACAAATTTTTCATGTCCGATCAGTGTAATCAATACCACTGATAAGACAATACGGATCAACACACTGGTCGTTACTGTAGAGGATTTAAGCGAGAAAAATCCTCACGAGGTTTACACCGTGGTCGCTAAGCCGAAAAACAAATCTCATTTCCCTAGGAAGAAGCGGATTTGACAATTGTTACGAACGCAACACCTCAACTCGGAGGAACAGCAGGCCCTCCTGCGCTTATGCGAAGATTATCAAGACGTCTTCCATCTGAGCGGAGAACCCCTGTCTTGCACGGCCGCCGTGCAACACGCGCGCTGACACGGCACCGGTAAACGTACGGCCGTATCGCCTCCCCACCAAGCACAAGGAGGAAGTAAATAATCAAATGAAGCAGATGCTCACGGATGGAATAATCAGAGCAAGTACAAGTCAGTGGAATGCACCCTTATTAGCGGTTCTTAAAAAAGGCTGACTCAAGCGGAAAACCGCGACTACGGATAGTCATCGACTTCCGAAAATTAAACGATCTAACGATCGGCGACTCGTTTCCACTGCCCAATATCGAAGAGATTTTGGACCAACTAGGAAATGCCAAGTATTTTACTACGCTAGATTTAGCGTCAGGGTATCACCAAATATCCATGGCAGAACGTGATAAGCAAAAGACAGCGTTCTCCACTCCATATGGACATTACGAATTTAATCGAATGCTATTTGGTTTAAAAAATGCACCTGCAACATTCCAGAGGCTGATGAACTCAGTACTCACGGGAATGCAAAGGCTAAAATGCCTTGTATACTTAGACGATATAGTTATTTATGGCTCAAGTCTGGAAGACCATAATAAACGTCTAAAGGAAGTACTACAGCGCTTACGAAAAGCCAATTTAAAACTGCAGCCGGACAAATGTGAGTTCCTGCGGAAAGAAGTAAATTATCTGGGACACATAATCTCAGAAAAGGGAATCTCCCCTGATCCCGCCAAATTACAGGCGATAAAAGATTTCCCGGCACCTCAGAAGGTGAAAGACGTGCAATCTTTCATAGGCCTCGCCGGATATTACCGAAAGTTCATCAACGAATTTTCGAGGATAGCTAAGCCGCTAACTAAGCTGACAAAGAAGTCAAAAAAATTCGTATGGTCCACGGAGCAACAGATTGCTTTCGACATACTAAAAGAGAAACTAATGACCGCACCGGTACTTCAGTATCCGGATTTCTCAAAAAAATTCAACGTAACAATGGATGCCTCCGATTACGCAGTGGGAGCCGTACTATCGCAAAGACCGATAGGCAAAGACCGCCCCATAGCATATGCGAGTCGAGTGCTAAACCGTGCAAAACAAAACTATAGCACAACAGAAAAAGAATTACTGGCTATAGTATCGGCCGTCAAGCATTTTAGACCGTACATATACGGCACTAAGTTTAAAATTATCACTAATCACAAGCCCCTTGTATGGCTATTCAGTGTAAACGACCCTGAATCGAGATTAATCCGGTGGCGTTTAAAATTGGAAGAATACGATTACGAAATCGTACATAAGGCCGGACGCGCGAACGCAAACGCCGATGCGTTGAGCCGCAACGTGAAACCAGATGTTCACATTACGGAGACGGCTGATAAAATGTTCGCGTTAGACAAAGACGGAGAGCACAGTCAAATACACACGAGAGCCGAAGAAAAAGAAAATAATGAGACCGTGCAAAGCTACACGGAAGAAGAAAAGCGGCAAATACTACCATGATGCATGCACCGAAGGTTATCAAGGGGTCGAGAGAACCCTAAAAAGAATACGGTTAAAATATAACTGGTCCGGAATAACGGCAGACGTAAAAAAGCATATTAAAAAATGCGAACTCTGCCAGAAGAACAAATTATCTAAAAGAAATAAGATACCGTTAGTAATTACGGATACCCCCAGCCGACCATTCGAAAAATGCGCTCTGGACATCGTGGGACCACTGACAGAGACCGTAAATGGAAATAAGTACCTGCTAACGTTCCAAGATCACTTGACAAAATTCAGACAGCAAGGCGATTCCAAATCAAGAGGCAAACACGGTAAGCAAGAAATTTGTAACAAAAATTGTCCTAGAATACGGTACACCCGAATGTATCCTGACGGATCAAGGGACAAATTTTACAAGCGAAATCTTCAAAAACGCGTGTAAGCTGAAGATAGATAAAATTCAAACTACTGCTTACCACCCTGAGAGCAACGGCACTCTTGAGAAATCGCATCGAACATTAGCGGAATATCTGCGACATTTTATAAATAAAGAGCAGACGGACTGAGACGGATCCCGTATGCAATGCATACGTATAGTACTACCCCCCACACAGCGACTGGATTCACTCCGTTCGAGGTAGTTTTCGGAAGACAAGCCGAATTGCCGACAGCCCTAAGCAGACCCCCGAATCCTACGTATAACTACGAAGATTACGCACAGGAACTGCGGGAAAAAATAAGGGCAACGAAATAAATCGCGAGAGAAAAAATTAAAGAAGAAAAGCAGAAGGCCAAGAAATATTACGATAAAACTACTAAAGAAATAAGATACAAAATAGGAGATCCAAAAAACTAGACGCGAAATGGACGGGACCTTACATAATCACTGAGAAACACTCAGACGCAAATTATACAATAAAAAAGGGCAGGACGTCAACGCGTGTACACACAAATAGACTAAAACCGTTTATAGAAACATAATGAAAAAGAAAGAAAGTAAAACCGAAACGAGAAGAACACCTCAGAAGAAGACAAAAACAAATTTTATAATAGGGCACACACAATTAAACATTCTATTTTGCGCATAAATCGTGCCATTTAAGTCAAAAAAAAATTTTTTTTGCGAAAAGTTGTATATACGACATTCGACACCTCGTAATGTAATTATTATAATTATTATTGTAATTATAGTTTATAAGCATCGAAAAACGAAAATTGTAAACAATCTGACGACGCAATATAACTATAAGCGAAAAAACGAAAATTCAGTACCCTCATTTTCTTTTTATCAGGGGGGAGGGATGTTATGAGTGACACTCATAACGATAAGGTGTCAGTAGCACGATGACGTAAGTCGGTCAGCTGCAGCAGTCAGCATCGAGCGCATCGCGCAAGGTTTCGCGCAATTCGCTCGACAATTAGCGCAATGCTCCTTAGACAGCACTTGCTGTCTAAGCAATAATTTGGAATACTGACCGATTTACGTCCTCACGCAATCTTCCACTTCTTTCGATCCAACTACCGAATTATCGGATATATAAACCGGCAAAAGAAGTTGAGGAGCGGGTCAATCCGAAGTAGACAAACTAAGACAACACACGACACTCTGCTTTGCGGGGTCGTGTATCGCCAATATAACTCATTGTAAAAACACAACCACGACACTCTGCTTTGCAGGGTCGTGGACAACGAGCTCATAGACGCGACACTTTGCCTTGCGGGGTCGCGATTTATTCACTATAACCGAATACAAGAATAAAAGTGTTCAATACAACTAACGGTGTGAGTGACCAAATACCTTCCTCGCGAGATCGTTGGCAGCGATCCCAAATCGTACTCACAACGAGGGGTACAACATGTCGATAAAAATGTAAAGGTATTGCATTAATTTGTTGCAGTCGATAAGATTGTAAAGGTATTTTACCAAAATACCGTCTATAATTTAACTTTATTACTTGACCACACTCAATAAACAGTCGGTAAAACAGTTTCTTACTATACCGACTTCGATGTCTCGACGATAAGGTGAAACCGCCCAGAGGGAACCCCGAGACCGAGGAGCAGCGGAGCGAACTCGAGGGTGCAGCCGAGCTGAGAGAGGCGACGACTTCAACCCCAAAAACCACGCGACCAGAGCGGAGCGCGATCCGAGCGACCAGCGTTCGTTTAAGAAGGTTGGGCGAAGCCAAATCGTATATTGACAATAAGTAACGCGAACTAGAGTCATGCCTGACGCGTTACATAACCTTATTCTTTTTTACACCATTTCTATTATGATTATTATTTTAATTTATCTCGTTGTAAAATTCGATTTAATGTTAAGTTTCGCGAAATATAGAAACGCGACTAAATTAAGTTAAGCGCGAGAAAAATTGCGTAAAAGTAAGTTTAAATTATTAACACGTGTGATAACAAAATGTTCACGCAAAATTCATATTTTGTTTTTTGATAGCGTATAAAGCGCAAATTCTTTCATTTGATATCATTTACAAGCGTACGAATTAATACCTATTCGTAATAGGCACTAAAAATGCCAGAGCTGTCAGTTTAGTTTCTAATCTATCATTTTGTTCTTGTATTTACTATTTTATTCAGTTTAAATATTTCTTTCTTGGTAGCGTACGCGTATTGTATGTATTTCATTATTTTATAGTCCTATTTAGCGTAAAAATTAGTTTTAAGATATTTTCTGTATCCTGCATATAAGTATGATAAACTGCAGATGGTGGCACTGCAAAGTGCAGATGCCAGGTCGGGTTAAAAACCTGCAAAAACATAAAACGTTAGATCAATGGTACGCTAAGTGCCGAAACCGCACTTTTCAGTGCGATTGTAAACCTCAATCAACAAGAGATGTCTCATTGGCTGATGCATCAGTGGAGGGAAGAGCGAGAGTCTACGCCATCTCGGAGAGCAGCCATTGGCCACAGGACGGCAGTGGAAGTGAAGCGGGAGCCAGCGAGCGACGCTATCAGCCGATTGGACAGCATCTCCACAGCGAAGCGCTACTCGACGCTGATTGGCTAAGACATCGCGAGCGCGCACGGCGGCTTGCTGGGGTATATAATGGGGTACAGCGGTACCTCAATAGCTTGTTCTAGCCCAGATTTCGTATGGGAAAGACCTCCGCGACTTTTACTTCGCGACTTAAGATAAGGTCAGAGACCAAGTTCCGCGGGAGTGCACTCGCGTTACAAATAGTGCAGCACCGAATGCGAGTAGGTGCAGCAGGACGATTTCCTGCATCGAGGCGATGATTAATCGTGTGAAATCCGTACACGACAATAAATTAGTGTCGCGTCCGGGAACTATTATATTAATTAGAGACGGAAGAGTTATGAAAGTGGCGTACACGAATGTGAATAAAGCATCGCGTACGGGAGTTGTGTTCTTATAGGTTAAGTGTTTATTTAATAAATTTTAATCAGTGTTTAACAAAAGACATAACCTATCTGGTGATTCAATACTTACTTGCATACGTACCTGTATGTGATCCACGACGACGAATCCTGGGAAATCCTAAAACACAAAGCGTTCTATTACAATCCAGGAGCGAGAGGTTTTTCGTTCTAAAATTAATCTACTTACTTGAGCGTATTCCTGGAAGAACGAGACGAATCCTGGGCAGTCCTGGCGATCCAGCAGCGGCGGCAGCAGCATCTGAAAATAAAAAAGAAAGATTAGTAACAGGGATACGATTCGTTAAAGTGAAAGTGTCCTATTGTGAATCTAAGTGGATTACTCATCTTGGGAGTGTCGACGACCTTCCAACGGCAGCGCGGGTCAGGTTGAAACATCCCGACGGCTGCGGAACCTTGCTTCTTACATGGTTAAAGGAGCTGGCGACCAGACAGAGACGCGAGAGCGGTTCTTCCGAAAGGTTTGTGATTCTATTTTTTCCTGTCGCGAATTCTGATTTCCCTCACGATCGGTTACAGTGACTATCGCCTGTAAGGGCTCTGTAAATTTAGTGACGAAGTCCGATGCCCGGTTCCTCAGGCACAACCGACGCGGTAGCAAATATCAAGCTACACCACGTACGTACGTTCATAAACAGTGAAACGTGGCGACCGTCACAGGACTTGACTAAGCCGAAATTAATAATCGCGAGTGATCTCGACAAAAACGATTATCCGGTTTACAATAGATCAAGTCAGTCGATAGTTACGCACGTGAATCTTAATTTTTTTTTACATTTTCGCGAAAACCGAAATAATAAATAGTGAGTTTGGAAAATTAAAAAGTCATGAGTTCTGACGACGGAAAAGGTGTAGAGCGTGATTGCACAAAACCGCCGGTACAACATACGCCTAAAAAATTAACGAGCGAAGATCGTGTTACAAGATCTAAAGCCAAAGCAGCGATGGAAACCACGACACGAACGGTAAGCGAAATGGACGTCGAACGCATAAATAAGATTCTCGAGGAAAACGAAGCTCTTAAAACACGTCTGCGACAACGCGAATTAAGCGACGAGAGCGAAGTTACAATGCCGAGAAACGATGATATCGTGTTACTTTTAGCTGAAATTCGTAGTAGGTTAGAGAACCTAGAAACGCGTAGTAAACAATGTGCGGAAAAAACCGAGAGCGCGAGTAACGTCGAACGTACTTCACCAACGCAGTTACGCAACGACACATTGACGCGTGAAGTGGCGATCGACCGAGACAATAACGCTATCGTGCACGCGAGATTACCAAAAGGGGGGTGGCTTAAGAATCCCTTCGACGAGCTTCGATATTATGGGAAGAGCGATACACAAAACCCTCTGAAATTTTTAAAAAAATTCGAGAAAATAGCAGCGTACGAAGAAATAGACGAACGCGAGCAAATATATTTTTTCGGGAAATGCATGCGAGGCACAGCATCAAATTGGTTTGACGTGCGAGAACCAGATAGTATCAGCGAAGCGAAAGCGAGTTTCGTAGATTACTTCTGGGGCGATGAGCAGCAAGCTAGATTTCGTGAGGAAATATACACGGGATCTTATAAAACTAGTGATAAATTGTCCATGGCAGAATACGCACTAGATATGGCAAAACGAGCCAAGCATCTAGATCCACCGATGTCCGAAACGGAGATAATTCGTAACATTAAAAGACACTTTGGAAAGGAGATTTCACGCGAGATAAGGCCGACGACAGTTAGAAACATCGAAGAATTCGCGAAATTACTTGACGACCTCGAATACGAAATGCGTCGTGATAAAAGCACGAGGGCGCAGATTGTAGCAACCAAGGCACAAGCGCCGAATAAAACAGCGAAATCTGAAACTAAAAGTAAATACGCGAAACCGGAAACTAAACCCGAGACTCGTGTAAATAACAACGAAGCGACGGATACTCTGCGACGAACGACACCGGTTGTAAACAAACGCCGTTAGCAAGCGAGCGACGATCGTGTATATAGTCAATGCGCAGCAGGATCCGAGTCGTGGAAACAAAACAGTCCCAAGCCAAACAAAGAGGCTTACGAAGAACAAAAAACGCGAACTGACAATAGACAGTCGAGACGCGGGAAGAACATTTCAGAATCGGAAAGCGAGGATAACGCGATAGGAACGGAAGTAGTCTTGTACGATCAAAGGGTCGCCAAGAAGATGATTAAAAACCTAAGGTCACGCGAGTCGAGAAATCCGAGTACCAAAAGGAAAACTTATAAACTGCCTGGCGTGAAACCAAAACGCAAGGTAGCCGCGATAACATCCAAGCGAGAAAAAATCGAGGACGAATGTAAAAGCGAAACCGAAGCATTAAGCGACATGGAGGATAGAAAGGTAGCAATTATTCATACGAGGGAACTCATACGCGATTTAGAAGAGGTGACGAAACAAGATCAGAGCGCGGATACGAAAAAGCCCAAACCTTATGTGAGGGTAAAAATTGGAAACGTTGCATTAAAAGCACTGATCGATACGGGAGCACAAATTTCAGCGGTAACGAAGGATCTCTACGATAAGCTATCTACCGAAGCGATCGACATGCGAGTAATTCCAATTAAGCAGTTTGTGTTGCGAGGTGCATTTAATGACAAGGACAACCGATAGCGAATCGCATACAAATGAAATTTCAAATCGAAAACGAAAGATACACACACGAATTCTACGTTGTTAAAAATTTTACGTATGAAATCATACTTGGCATTGATTTTCTCAACGATCAAGCAGCAATCTTGAGATGCAGCCAGAGTAAATTCGCAGTGGAATTTCGTAACGAGACGCAGAAAACGTCTAGCGAAAGTCGTGAGAATATCAACGCAATAAACGCGGAAGAAGCGACGACGCACTTGAATCAATTGATCGCAAAATATAACAAGTTGTTCGAAGAAAAAATAGGACGCGTGACACACTACGAACATAACATCGAAATGAGAACGGACAAAGCTTTTAAGTCAAAGACTTATCCGATACCAGATGCACATCGCGAGAGCGTAAGAAAACATATTTTGGACCTCGAAAGAGAAGGAATTATTAAACGCGAAGCGACCGAATATGTAAATCCACTCGTAGTTGTGGTCAAGAAAACAGGCGAAATAAGATTATGCCTGGATGCACGCGAATTAAATAAGAAAATGAGCAATGATCACGATCAACCTCCTACGATTGACGAAGTCTTTCGAAGAATAGGAAGCAGAAAGTATTTCACCACTCTGGATGTGGCAAAAGCTTTTTGGCAAATCCCATTAAACGAACAGAGTGCCAAATACACTGGATTTTTATTTGATATGACGTATGTCTTCAAAAGATTGCCACTTGGGTTGAAATAAATGTTCCTCGATTGTGTTAGATGCAATCAGTATATCATCTAGATTCTAGATGATATACTGATTGCATCTAACACAATCGAGGAACATTTATTTCATCTAAACCAGTGCTCGGAATTAGTTGCACATTTTGCCTCGATTCCTGAGGCACCGCCTGCTATGCCCTTACTACCGCTGTAGGCTCGACGACCGAGCCGCCGATCGCGCGCGTGGCCTTGTGTCTCAGGAGCGTTCTACGATAAATATGCTTGGTCCATTCGCGTGATTAAAAAATTCTCTTGCGCTGTGAATAATTTTTTTATTTTTACAGACAATTAAAGTTATTAATAATATTTTTCCTCCTGGGTGATGTGGAAAGCTATTGACAAAATTGCAATTATTACATTGTGTTATATTATGCTCATTATATGTATATACGAATATGTTTATAAACGTAAAAATAATATTAATAACTTTAATTGTCTGTAAAAATAAGAAAATTATTCACAGCGCAAGAAAATTTTTTAATCACGCGATTGGACCAGGCATATCTATCGTAGAACGCTCCTGAGACACAAGGCCACGCGCGCGATCGGCGGCTCGGCCGTCGAGCCTACAGCGGTAGTGGGGGCATAGCAGGCGGTGCCTCAGGAATCGAGGCGAAATGTGCAACTAATTCCGAGCACTGATCTAAACTACGTTCTGAAGAGACTTGAAAAGATCGGATTTAAATTAAACGCAAGTAAATCCGAGTTCCTGAAAACAGAAATTAAATTTCTGGGACATACATTTGACGAGATAACCGCAGAGATGAATGAGGATACGAAAACGGCAATAAAGAACTTTGCAAGACCAAAAAACAAGAAGGGCATACAAGCTTTTCTAGGTCTTGTAAATTGGGACAGAAGATTCATTAAAGGTCTAGCCGAGAAAACAAAACCTTTAGAAAATCTTTTGCGTAAGGATACTAAATTCGAATGGGGATCAGAACAACAGAGAGCTTTCAATGCTATCAAATTAGCATTCGACGAAGCCGAAAAACTCTACGTAATAAAAGCTGATCGCAAATTTGGAATGTATATAGATGCATCGAAGGAGCGAGACTGTACCAGTACAAAGACTCCGAACCAGATAAAAAATACACCATTGCATACGCAATGATCGTTGTAATAAATCGTTGAAAGGAGCCGAACTTAACTATACAGTGACGGAAATAGAATGCCTAGCACTCGTATGGGCGCTTAAAAAATGGCACACCACGTTACTGGGGCGAAGAATCCGAATACATACTGATCACCGCGCACTAAAGTTCTTGAAAGCCAGTTCAGCAGACAGCAGTAGAATCGCGAGATGGATCTCATTTCTCAATGAATTTGATCTCGAAATCTGTCATGTGCCTAGTAAAAACAACAAGTTAGCCGACACGCTATCCCGAAATAATATCGAAAACGGATACGCGAAAAAATCGAGCAACACAAAAACAATTGCGTTAATTCAACAACCAAACGACGAGACGGAGACAACCGAATGGGTCGAGTTTATAGAAAACGCGCAGAACGAAAGCGATGACTTGCAACTAAAACTCGTAGAAGAACCAGATCGTTATTTCGTTAGAGATAATTTAATTCGAGTCCAGACAAGCGACGGAGAACGTATTGCGATTCCGGATAATGTTAGGTGGCGACTCGTAAAGCGAATACACGAATACATTCTACATTTCGGAACGGATAAAACTGTAGAATTCGCGAAACAATACTTTAGCATAAGTAATCTCGAAAAATTAACTAGGGACGTAGTAGCGTCGTGTTATATTTGTCAAGCAACGAAGTATTACACTCGTGCTACACGCGGTGTAGAATATTTCGATTTGCCTGAAAAACCGGAGCAAACTGTGTCACTTGATATATTTGGTCCACTACCACAATCAAGTAAAGGTAACAAATACGTATTGGTTATCATGGATCAGTTCTCTAAGCTGACTAAATTTTACGCCATGTCAAACCAAAAATTAGACACAATCTTAGATAAGTTACAGTTAGAATACTTTAATGAAATTGGTATACCGGATACTATTTTGACCGATAACGGAGGACAGTTTATTACTGATCGATGGAAGGAATTTGCACAGGAAATGGGAATCCAAATTAAGAAAACCTCTTCCTACAATCCTCAGTCAAATCCTGTAGAAAGGATCATGAGAGAAATTGGTCGTATCATATGCGTATACGCATTCGAACGTCAAGTAAGATGGGATAAGATTATAAAACGCGCTGAAGATACAATCAACAGTACCGTTCATACAAGTACTGGATACAAGCCTATTCAGTTACACAAGAATCAAAACGATCTACTAGTCTTAGACGATCGCCTGAAACCACGAGAGCCAGAATCAAGCGAAGAGGACGACACCGTGGAAACAAGGATACAACGAAGAGTCATATAAGCGGCAGAGGTTCTTAAAAGAAGGGCAGAGAAAAGGAAAGTGCAGACGGACAAACACGAGGAGGCAAAACCATTCGAGGAAGGGGATCAAGTCTAAATAAGACTACATCGAAGGAGTGATGCGTCAAGAAGACTAACCCGAAAAATACACCTCGTATACAAAGGACCTTATACAATTGGCAGAATAATTCGACCAAATGCCTACCTAGTGGTTGATGACAATAATCAGGTCATAGGAACATTCAACGCGAGACAGCTCAAACCGCATCGCGAAGCAAAAATGATGGATCCTGTACAGATACAAGCGATGGAAGAAAATCTTCAAAGGGAAAAAGGACCTCAAGAAAGAAGAAGACGACATCGTCAGAAGATCAACGAAGCACAAATAAACATGATTGAAATCATACAACCAGAATTAATGAGTGATGAAAGTCAAAACACACTTGAAATTACTCAATCAAAGGAAATAAAATTATCGCAAAGCGGAAACTTACAACGTGATTTCGATACGGAAGACGAAGTCATGAAAGAAACAGTTAAACAAGTTAAACGTCGAAGAAGACAGTTTATAAGTGAAAAGGGTATGCGACATATAGAGAATTAGAAAACTATTGTCTGGTGACATAAAAGCACACCATGTCATGGGACAGGTAAACGACATCAGAGTAAACATCATTATGGATACTCGAGGCGAGTTTAACGTCATAACGACGAAAGCCGTCGAAAAAATAGAAGAACTATCTGAGCGACTACATAGAACAACGCAATCAAGCGAAATACCAGCCTATTTGAAAAGAGAAAGGTATACGAAAATAGAAGCCGTAAAGATATCAGTACAAGTGTTCGGGAGAACGATAAAAATCGAAGCTGGAAGGCAACGAAGCATGTCTGATACTTGCGAGGAACGCGAGAAGACAACTAGCCAACCAGATCAGAGAATCAAGAAATCTGCCATCGAAGAAACAAAGCGAAACGCACAAAGTACAACCTTCAGACACAGGAAGGGGAGATCACGAGAGAACATCCGAATTGGAGCGATGGGACTCGAAGAAATCGAAAACTGTCATGCAACAGTAAGAAGAACAAATGTCACGAATGAGAGACAAACTAACGCAATGGGAGGCAATATCGATGATAAGTCAACCCGAAAAGCAAGCTACTAGTCGAGAAAATATAATGACTAAATTAAATCTGAAGCCCACGACAGAAGAAAAACAACGACGAAGATCGAGCGACGAGAATCGAGAAACCATACCAAGGACTGTAGAGCCGAAGACAAGCGAAAGGGTGCAGAAGAACCGTGTAATCTGTCAGAAAACCATGCAAACATCAACCTGTACCGAGATAAACGATGTATCTAACACAGTAAGCCTAGCAGAAATCCGAGTGTGGCCGAACGACGAAGTCGATTATTTAACGAGCAATCTATCTCCAGTCAACACAAAAAGTGAATCAAAGGATGTAGAAAGCAAATCTGCTCAAAAGAAAAATGAAAATCAAGAAAAAACTGTACAAGTTAAAAAGTGCAGGGAGGTGACACCTAAAAGTGCACCTAATCCAAGTTTCACCTATAAAAACAATTTAGAGTTGAAACAAATCTAGGTCAAATTACGACTAAAAGGAAGAGAGAATGTGCCAAAACCGAATCTGACACATCCGACATCTCAGGAAAAACGATCGAATTGATAAAGCTAAGTGACAGCGAAGAAAGCAGTCAAGGTGATGTAAACGACACATACATCATTCCGGGAAAGTTTAGTTACATAAACGCAGACGAGCTTATCGAAAATAGCAATAACGAATTACTGATCACAAATAACAGCAATTCAAGCTACGAAATTTATGAAATAAAGCCGAACCTCAAGCAAAACGAATGGTTCGCAAATAAATCATCAATTCAAATCGATCACAAAAATGTGAGCACGACAGAAGACAGTTACAACGTAATTGGCCAAAGCTTTAACGAGCCAACCAATCAGACGAAAGTGAACAACCAATCAGAGTTAGTGAGTGAACGCGAGCACGTGGCTACAAAACGACAGCGTGACGAGCGACAGCAGTCATTTGCACATCGAGCAGCGAAGGGTAAACTTCATCCTAACGAAAAAAGACGCGAAAATTTAAGTAGCAAACAGCAAAGTGCATCGAGTGCAGAGAAAAGTGCATCGACTATCACTTACAGACATAGTTCTCACAAACGCAAGAGAACATGGAGTTGGAAAATGAAGAGAAAGAGGATATGAGAAGAGCAACAGCGAGTCTTCTCTATGAAAAATTAAGAGAAAAGAAAAGACGCAGAATTGCGTATCTAAGAAGTGTAACAGTAGAAAACAAGGCTACAAGAGAAAATCTGGAGCCTGAGCAAATTCAAGAAATGCTCAAAGCAGACGAGGAGCAAGCGGACATGTTCGAAACTCTAAAAAGAAAGCACGAAGAAGCTACAAATATCGACATGCTAGTAGATATAGCTAACGTATCCCTAGCAGGCAAACATGTCGCAACGATCAAAACCATGATTAATATTGAAACAATCGAAAACTTCGATAGGGTAAACATCCCACCCACACGACTAACTATTGATATAGTCAGAGGCGAAATAAAAGTAATAGCCCGAGAATGCGGAACGCATATAGTGCAGCAAAGTGCTGTACCTAATCCCGAAAGTGCAGCTGAGGACACGCAACCACAACAACTCGAGGAAGAAGACGAAGAGGCGATAGACGAACAACCGGAGCCAACCCCGAGTGAGAGCAGCGAACAACCGCAAGCTGAAAAGAAAATGCGAACACCTCAAAAGGAAACAACGCACGAGGATAAAGAAAACGAAACGTTTTCGAGCAGCATCTCTGAAACGTGTAAAACGACGAAGAGAGCAGCAAAAATAATCAGGATTGAAAATCCTAAAGTATTATCTGTAACGAAGAAAGCTAAATCATGGGTATTCCAAAATAAACCAAGCCCAGAGCGAATAATCGTCAAAGATAAGAAAAAAAGTGTACCAAGAATCGAGAGCGACGAATCCGATGACAACCCTGAACCGCCGACTACACCTGGAAAGGAGCTCAATTTGACCAAAATGGCCAGTTTAAGTCCTTTGGCGCGGGTGGTGAAACCGCCCAGAGGGAACCCCGAGACCGAGGAGCAGCGGAGCGAACCCGAGGGTGCAGCCGAGCTGAGAAAGGCGACGACTTCAACCCCAAAGACCACGCGACCAGAGCGGAGCGCGATCCAAGCGACCAGCGTTCGTTTAAGAAGGTTGGGCGAAGCCAAATCGTATATTGACAATAAGTAACGCGAACTAGAGTCATGCCTGACGCGTTACATAACCTTATTCTTTTTTACACCATTTCTATTATGATTATTATTTTAATTTATCTCATTGTAAAATTCGATTTAATGTTAAGTTTCGCGAAATATAGAAACGCGACTAAATTAAGTTAAGCGCGAGAAAAATCGCGTAAAAGTAAGTTTAAATCATTAACACGTGTGATAACAAAATGTTCACGCGAAATTCATATTTTGTTTTCTGATATCGTATAAAGCGCAAATTCTTTCATTTGATATCATTTACAAGCGTACGAATTAATACCCAGAAAACATTTTGACATCCAATGTATATACATTGCATATACATCAGTGGATATGACATATCCTATGGACATACAGTGAAATACAAACGACATACATTGGATATCGTAGGTATGTGCAAATGCAACACAATGTATGTGCAGTGTATATCCATGAAATATACATGTGTATATTTGCTGAACATCCTACGTATATGTATATGTGTACATATAGAGAAGTACATATAGCAGATATCTTTTCATATGTACAATGAATATTTATTAGACATCCAATGTATATACACTGCATATACATTAGTGGACATGACATATCCTATGAACATACAGTAAAATACAAACGACATACATTGGATATCGTAGGTATGTGCAAATGCAACACAATGTATGTGCAGTGTATATTCATGAAATATACATGTATATATTTGCCAAATATTCTACGTATATGTATATGTGTACATACAGAGAAGTACATATAGCAGATATCTTTTCATATGTACAATGAATATTTATTAGATATCCAGTGTATATACATTGCATATATATGAGTGGATATAACACATCCTATGTATGTGCAATTATATAATATACATATCCGTATAATATACATATGTATAAGTGAGGTACATTCCATATATATTCGTAAAAGTATCAGATAATTTACATCTACACTGAATATTTATTTCATATCCAATGTATGTAAATTGCATATACATCTATGGATGACGTTGTATGTATATACAGTGATCTACAATGCAAACGAGGCACTATACGTACATAGCATATGTCATAACCATACACGAATATATACTATACATTTACATTATATATTTACATTATAAATTTACGAAAATACCTTACATATACTTCTATATACTTGTATCTACAGACATAGGTACTTTTATATATAGAGGAGAGGACCCTAATATGTTACATACGCTAAATATGGGATAGCGGGGTTTCTGCTAAACAAATACGTCCAATTTTTTGGTTCCATCATGAACTTATTGTCCTTGCGGTAAAACCTATTTAGTGTAAAATTCATTGTTCGATCATGCGTTCACTCGTTGGAAACGTGAAAATTGTTAATTTTGAGGTTGTAAAACACTCGACAGGTAAGTCTTATTTATTAAATAATAAATAAATATTTGGCAATGAGTTTTGCATGCAGCGATAGAATAAGTTCCTATTATATAGGAAAATAACAGATATATTGACTTGTTTAATTATAGAGATTGGATTTGATGATCGCGAAATCGCAAGCCGTGGTGTCCATAATAAAGGATATTCAGGGTGCAAACAAACGACGAATTCCTTAAACGCCCAGACTTAAATGTCGGGAGAATATTTTGAGATGTTTTGTTCAAACAATCCAAAGACTGGATGCAATACCACATGCTCATGTTGGGCGCACACTAGCTGTACTGGCAATTTAGGATATAAGTAGCTTTATGATTTTTGAAATACATATATAAGCTTTTGCAAATAAATATTACATTATATGTATGGAAAAATATTAAATAAAATTTTGTAATTGCAATACACATGAATTTTGCACTTTATTAGCGTTTTCTCGAGGTATCCCATATATTAGGAGCACACTTTTACGATTCTGCATAAAGCGATTCTCATTTTTCACATTTTTTTCATTTTCAGCAAAATTATTTAAATAAATTTTTCCATTTCAGCATCATAAGGCCTATTAAATTCCCTTTAAAATGAGCTACTACGTTTTTAAATTCTGCTCATAGACTTCCGGCAATCACACAAAATAAAGATAGCATACCATATGATCCTCTCCTCTATATATTCTGTATATTAAAATGAGAAAGGATTAAAGGTTTATGCAATGAAATATACATATTTATGAATATATGTGTATATATAATATATATACATTTATTTATTTTTAATGTATTACATTTACTAATATTAGATTAAAATTAAACTTTGAATTATTTTTAACATAAAATTAGACATTTCTTTGGTCAAAGAATTCCATAAATAAAAAAATTAAAAGACAAAAGCATGCTAAGTTACAATGTTAAGAAGCTCGTTCTAAAAAAGTACTTTATCTATTTGAAAAGATATTAAATGAATCAAAATGTTTTTAAAATAATACTATTAATAATTAATACAGATATGCTGTAAAAAATTAAAACAATTAACTTTGTGTTGTTTAAAGCTATTGATTCACTACAGCTATGTTGAATTATGACATCAGAAATGACATAACTTTTTTCTTGTGTAATATATCGAAATAAATGAGTTTTTTTGAATGCGATCATTCGTGTTTAATAGTATAAATTGGTAAAATCAACCAAACTCTCTTTCTTGTTAATAAATACACGTGTAACTCATTTGCATATGTTCTACAGTTTCAGTAAACATGAACTTTATGATGATTGAGCAACATTTACAGATTTACGAATCAAAAAGAGTGTTCGGTGGTTTTCATTAATCTAT
This sequence comes from Monomorium pharaonis, assembly GCF_013373865.1. Taxonomy (NCBI): domain Eukaryota; kingdom Metazoa; phylum Arthropoda; class Insecta; order Hymenoptera; family Formicidae; genus Monomorium; species Monomorium pharaonis. The sequence goes on from NC_050471.1 coordinate 12,731,383, forward strand.
GTTATCGAGTAATTGCATTCGAAAAATCTTATTCATTTCAATGTAGTTTACAAAAAAAAAATTTGTATAATTTCTCTAATATTTTATAAATAAACCAAATGTTTACAAAAATTTTACAAATATTTAGATTAAGCACTTTTTACAAACTTCAATTCCAAGTATGAAGCAAAAAAAATTTACGTTACCAATTAAATAAACGAAGATTATATATATGTATGGAAACAGCAATTGTATAATAATCAAAATTATGTTTATAATATAAAAAAAAAATAACGATAATTGGCATACTTTTTACTTATATTCTATTAATATCCTAGTAGCAAGCATACATTATTTTGACGTATATTTGCTACCTGAGATAGTATTTATTAAATAATATCAATATAATATTCAGGCGATCTGTTCCAAAACTTGTCTAATATATTTCGATATTAAAGTCGAAAAAATGTGTAACATCTCTTTTATTAATAATAAACTATAAATAATTATAAATAAACTTTGGAAAATTTTTTCAAAATTGCATTTGAAAGAAAATATAATTATGAACATAATTTTACGTAAGATTCTAACTTTTATAAAACTCAAAAATCTGAATAAAATGCACATTTAACTAATTTTTCTTAAAAAATGCATGAGACAAGTTTGTGAACGAAACGCTTTATCTAAGTATATTCATAAAAGCTGTCACTACATAAAAACTAAAGATTGCACTGAAAAATATAGGTTTTAATGTTTACAATGTTCCTTATATTAATAAAGATTTATTAACATTACTTTAATTGGCTTTATTAAAAAAGTTGGAAAAAACGTTCTATTTTTATTTAAAACACTGTTAAGGATTGCAAATATAATTAAACTTATTTACTAATTAAAATGTATTAATTCCATAAAATATTAACAATTAAATTTTTTCAATTTATTAAATTATTTTTAATTCTGATTATAAGTGTAATAGTGGGAAAGAAACGTATTGATCTCTAAATGGTAGAACTACTAATTTCCTATTTATGTCATCAATGGACCACATTTCCAGTAAATTATTACTTTTTTTTATATATTGTATGTCAAAGAAAGAAGATTTACATGGCTTGGAGTAAAAATCATTTTGTAAACTGTAATTATAACCTAAGAAGACTGCTGAATTTTCATGGAAAACAAAATTTTTTATTTCAATTATTGTTTTATTATTCAACTCTACAAATTGGTCAGCAATTCTATTAATATTTAAACAATATTCGGTAGTTTTGAACTTTTTGTACTGAGGAGGATTACAAGTATTTATTAAAGGGCCATCAGAATGTTCCATTAACAATTTTGTAGACAAATTATTATCAGTATTCTTAATAGGTCTTAAAATATTATTCTCTTCAACGATTCGACGAACAACTTGTTGCAAGGGTTAAGAAGCTTTATGAACCTTTTTCTTTAGCTTTTGCATAAAATTTTCGAATGGGAAAGCACTAAAATTATCTAGTGAACCAAATAATCTTACACAATCGCTTAAGTGCAGAAAACTATGTATATTATGCGAAATAAAATCTGGACCATAAATTTGAATAGAATTAGTAATAAAATGCTTCATGAGCTCGTGAGCGTAAGAAATAAAATGTTCATACATTGAATAATAATTACTAATTAAGATAGTGCTTGCCAAGCTAAGTGTAATAAAATTATTGTAAACTTTACGAGGCAGCACTTGCCTTAAGACTATTGGACCTGTATATAGTAAAAAAAGTCTAAATTCAGTTGCCTTATATCGCTTGCATTCTACAATAGATCGAGTCTTCCTTGAAAATTCACAAGGAATATATTTTCTTAGTTTAAGAAGGAAGTTAGAAATATCATTAACATCCTTTGCACGTAATTTGTGAGGAGGTCTACCAAATATCCATAGCGTTTATTGCATAGCAATCTTTTAATTCCGCCTAACAAAAGATTATGCATATAGTCCAATGGCACATTATCAATAATATTAAAGCCTGGAATGTTAATGAAAAGAGTTTCACCAATGTGATGTTCTGGATGAAGTTTATTCCTAAAAGAATCATTTGTTCTTTTTACAAGATTTTCCGTTTCAACAAAACAAATAACATTGTTAATCATTTCTCATTCTTGATTGCACTTTGTGCAAGAAAAGTAACCTGAATGACTTTTAAGTGATAGAACAAATGATTTTGCAGGTGTATCACAGATTAACATTTCAATTTTTAATTTGCATTTAACAGTCTTGATTAATATGCCATTTGTTGTTAATTTTACACATTCGTTAACAAAATCATGTAAAAAATCATTTGGATTTGGTTTTTCATTTCCATGATAGAGAGTTACTAAGAAAATTTCATTTTTAAGGGCTTTGATTGATTTGACTGAACACAAAATAGGCCAAAACGAACTGGCAGAACTTTTACTCAGGGGGAGCCCATCAATATTAACTGCAAGAAAGAACTTTGTACTGGAAGTTACATTTATATTAAGAGTATTCCATAAAGAATTTAATGTTTCAGCTACCCCGAAATAGTGAAATAAACCAGATCCCAATTTTTTACCATATGATTTGTTAGGCGTTTTTAAAAGAGTGCGAGGATCTACTAGTAAATTGTTGGTGCAATAAGAAGGATCTTCGTGTAGAATAGTGAGCAGCTCTCTCAGTGCAGAGAAACTAATGCTGTTTTTTACAGCCCATTCAGCAATTTTTGAAGATAATTGCTTACTATTTTCGACATGGTCCAAACGCAAATTTGTATCTCTAATTGTGCTATCAGAATTATGGGAGGGTTGTTCGTTGAACGTCAAGTTATCAATGTCTAAACAACTTGAACCAATGTTCTTGGTATCAGAATGGAAATTATAATCAACTTTATTTGAGTAGTAACGATTAGTTTCATCAATTGTATTCTCAACCGTAAAATTTTGAACATGAGATTGATAAGTACTGTTAATAATTGCTACAGATTGGTTTACTTTTTTTTAAATATATCTAGAACGTTTTTCTCGGAAACTCTTTGTTTCATTCATTTTCACTTGAAATATCGAACATATATACTTAAAAAAAGTAAGCTTTAATAACCACAAATATTATAAATAATAGCTAATTCCCTACACACCCATTGAATACAAAGCTTGTTAGCCAAACTAAAAAAACCTATATCTCGCAGTTCAACCTTTCATACAAAATTAATATTAATTATTAAAAATTGGAAAAATGAGATTACATTAAAACAATTTTAGACATGTAATAACAATGCGTGTAGAAGCAATAACTGTTAAGTCGAGACTAGACTATCAGTCTGTTCAAAATAAAATAAAATGACATACGTTCAATATAAGCACACTATTTTACTAGTGGCAAATGGCTACGTATCATTGTCATCAAGAGTGTTCGCTTGAACTTGGTTAGTCTTCTTCTGTGCATTAATGTATCGATCCTTACTTTTGACGAGCCAAGATTTTATATAGTTTATTGCCTTGACCTCAGTGGCGCTAGAAAATTTAGGGTTTTTACGAACGACATCTGAAAATCGTGAAAAAATAAATAATGTATACTTTTATAAAATAAGATTTTTCAATTTATGAAATTATTCACAATTTCTATCTAACTTATATTATGATTTTTACCTAAAATAACAGCTGCAATGTTTAAATTTTTGAATACTTTTTTCTTTTTTGCACCTTCCCAAGAGTATAGCATTCCGACCTCGTTTAGTAGTATTCTATACATCATTCTTGTAATCAACTCTTTTAAGTTAGATCCCCCTATTCGACTCAACTCTTCAGTCTAAAATATAAAAAGTTTATTAAATAAAGGCTATTATAGAGAGATCAACATTAAACTTTAGTACATATTTAGTTGTTATTATAAAAAACAAAATTTATATAAAAATTAAGATAGAAAGTCTATTCATACCAATGCTATTTTATTATCGATTGATGCGTTAATCCAATCTTCCACCTTAATTAATGATTCTTCGGTCATCGGAAATGCATAATTTTGAAAACTTCCGATCTATCATTATTAACAAAAGTTTCGGTGTTTATTACTTTCATACTTTTAACGATGATGTTTATGCTATCCGACATATCATTCATTTTTAGATGTAGTAAGTTTATTTCCTTCAATATTTCCTTATGAAATTCTGAAATTTAAGAATCAACAATAATTTGCTAACATTTCACACAAATATACAGGGTGTTTAACGTAAGGTGTTTCACCGATAAAATACAAAAAGATTTCGTTAAACTGGGTATCGATCATGTAATTTTCCCCTTGGGCGGAAACGTGAAAAGTGAAAAATTTCAAGTTACTGTCTCTTTCTATTCAACACCAATAGAAAGAGATAGTTACATAAAACTTTTCACTTTTCACGTTTCCGCTCTATGGGAAAAATGACACGATCGATACCCTGGTCTTGATACTAATAATTATAATTAAATTTTTCATTTCTATAAACTGCGTGCAATATGGTTTGTCGGACTTGAAACACAATCCTAAACTGAGGTCATGTCACAAGTTAATTTGATCGTCAGATATAATATTGATATTGTAAGCATCTTAAAAAACTGTGAAGAAATTATTGTGAAAAATATTACCCCAGCCAGGGTATGAACCTGAAACTCCCTCATTCTGTGTCAGGCGTCATACCAATTCGACTATTTTTCGAAATGAGTTCTTCACAGTTTTTTAACCCTTAACGTTCATTCTGGGATCAAATTGACCCTAGCGAAAATTAGGGCTAAAAAACAGTCTAATTACAATTATTGTTTATATATGAATAAAAACTTGTGTTCTATAATTCACTTTTTTTCCTCTAAAATCTTACAAATAAATATTTTATTGAAACGCGCACTATCGGACTATATTTTTCTTAAAGTATCACATTTTAAGCGTATTGTGTCTCAATTTTATAAAAAAATATTAAAAATTGAGTTATGATTTTTTAAATGCAAAAAGTCATTTTTCAAGCATTGGTTGCTTCGTGATTTTTTAAGCTATGTTAAAATTTTTAAATTAAAAAATAACTGTTAATTCATATTTTAGAATGTTTAAAGAATATTCAGTAATTTTTGTAACTTAAAATAATAAACAGCATGGGCGTAGTAACCGTTTAAAGTTATTGGAGTTAACATGACTCTAGTGTGATCGTAATGAAACTCTACTAAAGTGTAAATGTTAAGGGTGCTTACAGCATCGATATTATATCAGATGATCAAATAAACTGGTGATATTTTTAGCCTCAGTTTAAGATTACATTTCAAGTTCGACAAACCATATCGGCACGCACTCTATAGACTAAAAAAGTTAGTTATAATTACTATTAGTATTAAAACCTGCTTGAATCAAAAAAGCATTTGTAGCGTGCGCGCCGCGGAAATGAAAGACACTTTTATAACTGTAAAACCAAGCAGCTTTATTAACGCGTCCGACAAGGCTCGAGACCGAAATTCGACTCGTTGTTTACACACGTCGTCAAGCGTTCGTCAGCTGACAACGCTCGGTCCAGGAAATCAATAGTATTGATCCGTCTTCGAACAGCTGAGTCGCGGTCGCGGAGTATACCGGGCGACGCACGCAACACGCATTTATTCTTATTTCTTACATAATTTACATATCGATTGAAGCATAATTTACTCACTTGAATTTAACTGACATTTTGAAGAAGCATCCTCGCACACAATTGAATTTGTAATTGATGCAGAACAAGTATCTTTAGAAAATAAAATATAGTATATTATAATTTACACATTAAACTTATTTTTTAATAATTTGTTGTCACCACATATTACCCTGCTCAAAAAATCCGATAGAATCAGATAAGAAAAAGTTCTATCTAATTGAATCGTGTTTTTGGTTCGTAAATATTAGATCGGTTATTTGAAATATACGATAGGCTTGCTATATTTCTGTATCGTATTTTTCATATAGTTACCTATCGTTTTTAATCAATTTCTATCGTCATGTTTTATATAAATTAATCGTGTTCTATCGTGTTTTTGGTTCGTAAATATTAGATCGGTTATCTGAAATATACGATAGACTTTCTATATTTCTGTATCGTATTTTTCGTATAGATTACCTATCGTTTTTAATCAATTTCTATCGTCATGTTTTATATAAATTAATCGTATTCTATCGTGTTTTTGGTTCGCAAATATTAGATTGCTTATCTGAAACTTATGATAGACTTTTTATCTTTCTGTATCGTATTTTTCGTATAGATTACCTATCGTAAATCTAGTTTAAAAAATGTAAACGTTTTACTTTTCTCGTACAGAATCGTTTACTCAATTAAAATGAGTAAATTATAAAAGTAATGTGGCAGTCGTCTTGCACATCGTCCTCTCGTAGCGAAAGAAACTGATTATTGCTTGTCTTAATCGTATTGCGGGTGGTCTTTATATAGCGGGTCGGCTGCATTTGACTCACGAGAGAGTAATCGCCTACCAGCCTATCGGCGGCGCCGCGTACTAACTAAAAAGTTGGATAGAAAATGATAGAAACATATAGAAATTTGATAGAAAATTTATAAAATTCTATCGTTCTTTATCGTATCTCAATTAAACGATTAAAACTTTATCTGAATATGGATACTTTCCTATATGATCTTACCTAATTATCTTACTGAATAGAAAAATTACGATTTAAAATCTATACAAATAAATCTGAAATTGTCCCTATATGTTTCTATCAAATATATGTTATGGAACAATAATCGTTTTCTATCGTTGTCTTTATAATAAGAAATATTTCAAGGAGGAACAATTATCACAGGCACACAAAAAAAGTGATCCGCCGGACCAGACTAGTCAATCTTTATGTATTTTGACTCGCTAAATCCGAATTCAAGGTCAGAATTGCAAAGTTAGCTCGCATTTTCTAACCTCAAAAAAATTTTTTTTTAATGTTGGTCTGGCGGACCAGACTATATAATCAGTCAATCCTTATGTATTTTGACCCGCTGAATCCAAATCCAAGGTCAGAATTACTAAATTTGCTCATTTTTTCTAACCTCAAAAAACCTTTTTTTAAATGTTGGTCCGGCGGACTAAAGTAGTCTACTCTTATGTATTTTGATCCGCTGAATCCAAATCTAAGGTCAGAATTATTAAATTTGCTCACTTTTTTTAACCTCAAAAAAAATTTTTTTTAATGTTGGTCCGGCGACCAAAGTAGTCTATCCTTATGTATTTTGACCCGCTGAATCGAAATTCAAGGTCAGAATTGCTGAATTGGCTTATTTTTTTCTAACCTCAAAAAAAAACACCTTGTAAAAGCAGCTTGGATCTTAAATGTATAATTTGGAGCGTGCAAGCTTGCGTAAGCACATTATCCGGGGAAAATTCAATACTTATAACAAGTCTGAGCTTCTGTGAATGAATAGCGTAGAAAATTCACTCCCTTTACCTATTATATTTAACTCTTTTATTCTGACCTTGGATTTGGATTCAGCGGGTCAAAATACATAAGGATTGACTGATTATATAGTCTGGTCCGCCAACATTTAAAAAAAATTTTTTTTGAGGTTAGGAAATGCGAGCTAACTTTGCAATTTTGACTTTGGATTCGTATTCAGCGGGTCAAAATACATAAGAATTGACTAGTCTAGTCCGCCGGACTAACCTTTTTTTTTTGTGTGTTTGTGTTATTTTATAATTTTGCCGGACAGAACATTCTGTTGTTCTTTATGGTATCCGAATTAAACGATTAAAACTTGATCTGAATATGGATACTTTCCTATATTATCTTATCTGGTTATCTTATTGAATAAAAAAATTAAGACTTAAAGTCTATATAAATTAGTCAGATAATTCTATATTCAGATAAAGTTTTAATCGTTTGATTCAGACACGATAAAGAATGATAAAATGTTATGTTCGGCAAAATTGCGAAATAATTTTTCCCTGTTTAAAATATCTCCAATTATATAGACAATGATAGAAAACTATTATAGTATATAACATATTTTTAATAAAGACGTATAGGGACAATTTCAGATTAATTTATATAGACTTTACGTCATAATTTTTATATTCAGTAAGATAGCCAGATAAATTGTATAGGAAAGTACTCATATTCAGATAAAGATTTAATCGTTTAATTTAGATACGATAAGAAACGATAGATCTTTATGTCCGCCGAAATTGGAATACATCTGATAGAAACGTATAGGAACAATTTCAGATTAATTCATATAGAGTCTTATAGACCTTGAATCGTAAATTTCATATTCAGAACGATAAGTAGATAGGATCATATATACAAGTAGTCGTATTCAGATAAAGTTTTAATCGTTTATTTCAGATACGATAAGAAACGATAGAACTTTATGTCCGCCGAAATTGGAATACATCTGATAGAAACGTATAGGAACAATTTCAGATTAATTCATATAGAGTCTTATAGACCTTGAATCGTAAATTTCATATTCAGAACGATAAGTAAATAGAATCAGTAGTGGTTAAAAGAGAGTTCCGAGCCGGGTACTCCGAGGGGGGAGCGGGTGTGCGGGGGGAACTTTTAGGCGCGGGGTATGACGTCACGCGGGCGGGGGAAGGCGCATGGTGACGAATTCGGAGAAGATGGGGGTGGGGTGGGGGGATCCCTTTACGACGTTTAGACACTTATGAGGTGTTATAAACAAGGATGGCATGCGCTCGTCAGAGGATATCGATAGCGCATAATAATTTAGAGTATTCTTATAGCGTCTCTTTTGTCGGCTTATTCCATATCGCTTTCTCTCGCTCTATCTTTCGCGGTACTCGCGTTCATCGCTCTCTCTCTCTCTCCCACCCACGCGTTCTATTCGTCGCGGTCCATCGCGCGCTCTCGCTTGCTCTCGATATTTGGAAAAAAGGTATATGAAATTAAAAAAATGGAATATACGTTTACTAAATTTTTTAAGTAAACGTTTCATTTCTCTCGATCTAGCGCCGGTATCTCGGCTGCTTTTACATAAAAAGATGCCGAACCACAATGCTTGGAAGTTACCGAATGTGGTTAGTGTAAAAAATGTATGCACCATTGTTATCGTCAGACCTGGCTCGAAACTGTTTCCAGATGTTACTATTGAAATGATTTTTTGACAACATATCATCCCAAACTACAATACTTGGAATGCATCTATGCGCAGAACGTACGCACCATTGTTATTGTTAGACCTGACTTGAAATTGCTTTCACATGTTACTACTGGTCTACTTAACAATAATCACTACTGGATCAGCTACGTATCAGGTCAAAGGATTTTTCATTGTTATAAAAAAGGTTTTGCGTTTTTACGAAAAACTCTATGTTTCCCAGCTCTTGGTCTGTCGATTTTTTCAGTAGCTTGCCAAGATGTTCAGGCTAAACATCTCCTATCCTGCGGAAGGCGTAAGTGCAAGTTTTTTATGTGCGGTAAAGTGAATTTAATAAATATTAAATATTAAATATTTTTATATTTTTTTCCAGTGCATCTATGTGGGTGAAACGCCGGTGCAACGCATCGATTTTCATAACGAGATGCGTATAGAAATTCCGCATCCGGGTCCTCCAATGAACATTTCATTAGGGGGATTGACATCGGTGCGCGGGCCTGTAAACCAACAGGTAATTTAATAATAGTGGCTGCTAATTAATAATACTTATAAATACTTCTAACTTTTACAAATTTTTAAAATAATTTATAATTTTTTCTAGCGTGGGATCTGGCCTTGGAATATCCGCATACGCGGATTTCTCAATATAGATGCAATGACGATAAAGCGAGCGGAGCGTAAAGCCAACCGCTACTATAATGACGGCTTGATCGATCGAGCCATTGGCGCGTACGGAACCGCTGATGTTCTCGGTTTAAGGCGGCTCTTCGACATGCCGCCTTTAATCGGCGACGATTATGAAGATTACTGGCCGTAATATTCATCTTATTTTCAAAAATGTATTTAAAAAATA